>NC_143136.1:26815909-27120000 GCF_059928025.1 Delphinapterus leucas | reverse complement strand
ATGTATCACCTTTTTCCTATTTTTTAGTGCTTTCTGTGTCCTCTTATGAAATCTTGGCTAACCCAAGGTTATGAATATATCCCCTTATATGCTAGGTGCTTTTTTGTTTTTATCTTAACATTTAGATTAACAAGCCATCTGGAATTAATTTTGGTATGGTGTAAAGTAAGGGTCAAAGTTTATTTTTCCCCTAGAGATATCTAATAGGCAATAGACCCAAGCACCATTTATAGAAAAGACTAGCCTTTCCCCATTGCATTGCAGTGTCATCTTTGTTATAAATCAAGTATCTGCGGATTTGTTTCGGACTCCTTATTCTGTTTCACATATCTATTGGTCTATCCTTGCACCAATATTATACTGTCTTAATTATGATAGTTTTATAAAAAGTCTGATGTCTGGTAATATGTCTTTTTACAATTATGAAATTTCCGTCTTTAACTTACCTTGAAGTCTGTTTTGTCTGACATAATAGTTACATCAGCATTCTTTTGGTGTTTGCTCTTACTTTCACCTTCAATATTTCTATATACTTATATTTAATGTCTCTTGATAGCAAAATATAGCTGAATTTTTAAATTATTTACACTAGTAAGCAACCATTTTCATACCTGTATCACAGTGACTGTTTCCAGACCAGACTCTTGCTGTAAAATTGCTTAAGCTTTAAGAAGCCAGCCTCCTAAAGAAGGGTTTTATTTTGTCTCAGATTTGTTGCAAATTACTGAATGGAAGCTTTGTTGATTTTTGTGAAGCTTGTTTCTCTGATTGACTGAATAGCTCTACCTGTTACCATTCTATTGTTCTTTCAACCAATTGTATATATGCTAACTCTCCAAAGTAGGTAATATTCTTCCTAAATGCAGAATTTTATCACCTTTTATCCGGTGCTTAATTAACTAATTAATTAGTGTTGGTAGATATTTCCAGCAGCTTTAATTACTCTTGACTTGGGTGGTGTGGGAAGGGGATTCAGAATTTTCCAACTCTCTAGAGGCTTTTCATTTCTCCATGCTCCAAAATATCAAGTAGGAGGTAAAAACGTGATTTGGTTTTCTATCTGTTGATTAAAGTCTTCAGATGCTGATGGTCTTGGAAGCTTTGGTGCCATGTTACCTACAAAAGCTAAAGAGGCAAACGTCACAAGTGGAGACAGGACCCGCTGCCCGAGAGGAGATCGCCTCCATGGCTGCTCTTGCGACATCCCTGCAGGCCCTTTTATACAGCGTAGAGGTCCTCACCAGGTAATCCCATCAGCAGAAATAGCCACAGCCATAAGCTATATGTATCCACCAAAAAGATGAAAATCTCAAACCCAGTTTTTATTTACAGATAACTTACCCAAACTCAGCTGAAACTGCAAGCATTCCCTAAGTTGTTTAGATAAATAGTGCTCAGTACTCTAAATAATAATGATGATGATGACAATAATAATAATAATTGTTAGTAGTATTATTCTACCATGATTGCTAAACACACATTTACATGTAGCTTGCCGAGCTTCTGTGGCAGTTTTAACCCAGCAGTAAACAAATCTTTTGTAAAAGGACTAATTTAGTGAATATGAAAATGTGATCCACGTTTTTATTAGCTCTTTTTTATGAGACATGAAATGTCTGCAATTTCAACTAAGCATTCTTTTATTATTTTCCTGTTTGTAAAGAGCTGGGTTTATTTTTACTTTAATTTCAGAAGCTACATAACAAACATAAACTACAAAATTTTATTCTAATGCTAGAATTGATAGATTCTCTGTCGGACAGGACTCAAGAGTGCTAAGAGAGGGGACTGAAGGATTTAGGAATGGAAAGGTCAGTTGACACCAGGGTTCAGCCCTAAACAAAGTTCCAAGAAGTTAGCCCTGTCACCAGATTCTTGGGTACAGAAGCAGAGGAATTGAGCTGCCCTGTGTCAGGGAAGGACTGGATAGATGAGGCCTGGGCAGGCGTTGGCGGGTGGGGGCATTAGCGGGGCCGGGGGGATGTCTGTGTACCAAGGATAGAGCGAGTGGGGGTGGTAGATGCAGGACACTATATAGTGATATGCTTTCCTTTTCCATCGTCATCTAAAATCAGCTGGAAGGAGACGTTCCTCCCCATGGGTGGAGGTGGGGAAGCCTTCTTTCTACATCAGTGTCTTTGCTTCTCCATCCCATTTGGCCATATTGTTAGCCTAAAATTCTATGGTTTACTCCCATCACAGGCACCAACTTCTCCAGCCCCATCTTGCTCAGTTGGTGAGGGGACTCGCTGCAACCCCTCAGTCCATGGAGGACTTTTCCAGCGTGCACCAGCAAGTGAGAGGGGGAGTGAGATTGTTATTCATTAAGTTCAACCTATGTTTAGTTCCTAATCTTGCACTACATTGCCAACCGAGGCAAGCAGAACATAGCCCAAAGCCTTGGGTAGACTCTCTGCTGAAGTGCCCACGTGCATCTAATCTGAAGGGATGGGAAGCAGTGGAATAGGGAGCAGTGACAAACTGCTGGTGAGAAACAGCCCCCAGTGCTTTGATGATGGTTTCCTGAAAGTCTGAGGGGGAAGAACATTACAAGGAGAAATACGTGACTTACACCCTCCCTTCTGCACCCACCTGGTTATGTCACTAGTGCCTTCCTGTGACTAGAGGAGAGAAGAGCGGTCAATTTCCTTCAAGGGCCACTTGATTCTCTCTCTTTACAGTACACAATGTTGATGCTTTCCATTCCCTTTTATAAGGATAAGTCAATTAACTTCTCCAAAACTGACTTACCAAAAATTCCACAAAGAGTTATGGATGGAGCTCTGACATTTGAAATTCTGTGGCCTTAAATATTCCAGTGTATTTAATATTCAAAAGATGGAGTGGAAGACTAGCCTCATTGGCTGGCTGTAATTATTCACAACAAAATTGGCTCCATTGTTTTTACGAAAAGAAAACGAGAAGAATACCACTTCACTTCCACAGTCCTAATGTAGTTGCTCATGAAAATAAATTAACCGTTCTATAGGTAGTAACACAGAAACAAGTATATTACAAGTGTATCAGTATTAGTTTTCCATTGTTGCATAACACATTACCACAAACTGAGAGGCTTAAAACTGAATGCATTTATTATCATCGCATGGTTCTGTAGGCTGGAAATCTGGGCAGGCTCAGCTGATCTGTCGGCTCAGGGTCTTGCAAGGCCAAAATCAAGATGTCAGTTGGTCTGAGCTCTTACTGGAACGATCTGGGGAAAAATCCACTTCTCAGCTCATTCAGGGTTTTGGCAGAATCCAGCACCAGGCCGCTTTAGGTCTGAGGTCCCCTTTCCTTCCTGACCGTCAGCCAGGGGCCACTCTCTGCTGTTGGAAGACATCTGTATTCCCTCTTACACGGCCCCGCAGTCGTCCAGCCAGCAGGGATGCCTTGAGTCCTTCTCAGACTTCAAATTTGTCTGCCCCTCCCAAGAGAAACTTTCTGCTTTTTAAGGGCCGGTGATGAGAATAGGCCTACCCAGATCATTTCCCTTTTGCCATATGATGTAGCGTGATAATGGGAGTAACACCAGTGGGGCAGTGGGGGGAAGGTCTTGGGGCTAGCTTTAAATGCTGCCCCCTACAGCAAAGGCACCGAAGAGACGGTCTGGGGCGATTTTTAAAGGGTTACTCTCCAGCCACAACCAGCATACAGAAAATGAGCATGACAAAAGCAAGCTTTAAAGAGTTCGTGTAAGCAATAGCTTTGAAAGGGCTTATCTTCCTTTCCACGTCACAGATGACACAGACGCAGTTTACCTATATATGAGCTCATTTGAACCTGTTTCTTAGCATCCATAATAAATTACTGACTTAACAATAGATACTAATTTACTCACTTCCCTGGGTAGTCTTAGGTATAATTTTTTTTTAACATCTTTATTGGAGTAAAATTGCTTTACAATGGTGTGTTAGTTTCTGCTGTATAACAAAGTGAATCAGCTGTACATATACATATATCCCCATATCTCCTCCCTCTTGCGTCTCCCTCCCTCCCACCCTCCCTGTCCCACCCCTCTAGGTGGTCACAAAGCACCTAGCTGATCTCCCTGTGCTATGCGGCTGCTTCCCACTAGCTATCTATTTTACATTTGTTAGTATATAATAAGTCCATGCCACTCTTTAACTTCGTCCCAACTTACCCTCCCCCGTCCCCGTGTCCTCAACTCCATTCTCTACGACAGGAATAAAGACACAGACTTAGATCTAACTTTGACTAGAAAGATTCTTTCCTTGTTTGATAGTTTCTCAGAAAAACAGAGTGGTTGATTATGGAGCAGGTGGCCTAAATGATATGTACACCCTTATCTTTTTTTTACTGTCTAGAATGGCTAACTTCCTGGTACCTGTGGAATTGAAAAAATGAATTCTTAACTCTCACTTAATCAGCACAGACTTAGAAGTCTGATTTCATGAATGTCTGGCTTGAAGAGTATTTGTTTATTACTCAGGGCCAAGAAACGAAAGACCTTAAATCGTGGTGAGCTTATAGACCCTTGGGAATCAGTGTTCCCTTTAAAGTGCCTTCCAGGACAGACTCAGCAGAGGTGTGTGACAGAAAAGGCCGAAGTCTTTATGAGCTTCTAGCTTCAAGCTTGTGTGAGCTGCAGTAACTTGAGGGTTTCATAAGTGTCTCCACTTCTGTGGTTTTGTTACTGTTGTTGCAGGCCCATGACGGCCCCCCAGATGAGCAGGTGTGACCAGGGTCATAAAGGGGCAACCACAGCCAACCACACCATGTCGTCTGGGATGACTACCAGGTAATTCACTGGCTTTATTCTGTGGTCTCTCAGTGTCGTACAACCTAAATCTCAGCTGTTGCGAGTGAAAGGAATCCTGAAAATAGTCGATATTGAGCGTGAAAATCTCCAAGGAAAAGAGAAGAAGGTGAGAGTTGAGAGTTACACGAAAACACCTAGGCTTTTTTTGCAGTTGTCACCTTTGTAAATGAAGAGAAGTAAGCCACCTTCAGAAAGTGGCACTTACGTCCATTTGTTTGTGTGAGCATGCAAGATGTTCTCTGCCTCCTGGGTGGTCTTTGAACTATTCCAGTGTTGTTTCACTTGCCTCCAAGAAAAAGGCAAAGGAAACAATAATAATCAGGAGGTGGCTTCTCATTCCAGGGCAGTTGTGCAGAGTCACCTTTCTTTCATCTGGACAGATTTTCTACAGACATTTCATCCAAGCTTTGATTTAGCCCCTTAACTGATGCTTTCACGGTTGTTGACTTAATCACCTTCCCTCTTTTGGTGCGACTCAGACACTGGCTGCACTAGTTAATACTTTACTTCATTCTCCCTGGGTTAACCTCTAAGTACTCTGAGACAAAAATAAAAGTTTAATTAGCTTCCTCCTCCAAGGAAGATTTTAAGACACAGCAAACCCAAAATCAGCTAGGGAGAAAGTTCTCTTTTCCCAGTATGGAGTAATTAGCAGAGATTATAAGGAAAAACTGAATAATTTTCTATTTTCTCTGAAGCACATTTTTAAGTGTATATCATTATTTATGTAAATTCCCTGCTTATCATATATTTATGTTAAAAATGAAATAAGTTCCAAACTATCACATCAGATATAAATTATCTGATGTGATAGTGTTACCTCAATTTCTCACATTAGGGGAAAATGATTATATGGGTTTTGAGTAATGAGTTTAAGGGATATTTAGGGGTTTCTCTAAGCTTACTGAGCTATGTTCAACACTAGATGAAAGGTGCCCAGAGAAAGAGGGTTTCTAAAGTCCTTTTACCCATCACTCATAAAGCAAGAAGTCTCTAGAACTGAAAGGAAGTCAGCCATATTTCTTCCTGAAATATAGCACATGATGTTAAAACTGCAACTTAGATTCACCTCACCTTGAAAGTTTTCCAAAATTTCCTTCATTTGACCACATTCCATGAGTTTGTGTGTGTTTTTAGAGTATCTGTCTTTCTACAAATTATCTGGCAATGGAACAGCTTTCATGGCAGCTATAGTTGCAGCATATGTGGTCGGCAAATGAAAGATCAAGATTTTATATTTTAGGATTAGTATGTGTGTATTAGGGAGCTTACCAAAATGTGTAACTTCAAAGGCTTCTCATAAGAAAAAGTCGTTAAGAGGCCCCACCACAGGGCCCCTGCTCTTACTCTGATAGTTACGCAGACTGTTTTTCTGACTCCCAGGTACCAGGAACAAGGCGCCAAACTGCACTTTATCAGGTACAGAAAGACAACCTAATTTTGTACTAATTCTGTCATCTTGTGATAATTTGCCTTGTGAGCTGGGTTATGGTTCCGTCAGCTTTCTTTTCATTCAGGCATGGCATCCTACTTCTGCATAAATCCTCAGGAAGTGGCTAATGGAAAGCCACTACAGTTTGGGATGACAGTCTCTTGCAGGATGATGAACTTTCTTGATCTTTCCGATAAGGTTCTCCTAGGCCCCGCCCTGCTGCTTCATTAACTTGCATGTAATATAAGGCATCATAATTTTCTTCAGTGTGATACCTTCCTCTCATATTTGCCCCCCATACACCTTCCCAGACCCCCAGTTAAACTTTTATAATTCCCCAGAGAAAACCTGCACTTACTGGAGGAAGGGCAGGGCCTTCCCAGAGAGGAACTAGATGAACGGCTTGCTCGGGAGGAGTTCAGAAGACCCCGGGAGTCACTGCTGAACATCTGCACCGAGTTCTACAAGCACTGCGGGCCCAGGCTGAAGATCTTGCAAAACCTGGCCGGGGAACCGCGGGTCACTGCCCTGGAGTTGTTGGACGTGAAGTCCCACATGAGGTACTGTCCTCATTTTCTCTGCCCCTGAGTGTGCACACGGCTTGGGCCGGATGTCTGGAGGGGGTTAGGGGGTGGGTGTATGCGGGGGGATAAATGTGGGGCAGGATAAAAACTTGCAACTGGCTGAAATTGATTGGTCTCCTGTAGCTTGGATGCACATCAAACAGGGCCCTCTGGGAAAATAGATGTTAAGTCCGTGGAAAAGGATCTTAGCGTGGACAGGGGGAAATGTTCTTAAAGACAGAAAAGCCCAGTTGATATATTTGCTCCTTAATAAAAGAGCATGAAAGGGAGATTGCATCACCTGAATTCAGAGGCTTTCTTCCACATGCTCTTTACTGCCCCAATTCTAATTTTTCTCAAGAATCCAATGTCCCCTCTCTCTTATTTTACACAAAAAAATGCACAGTTACTTTCTGCTTGAGGACTTGCTCTGCCGCTACACTATCTGAGGACTCAGTGAGGGGCCTGCAGGGAAGGAGCAGTTTTAACTCGGAGCCACACTTGGGTTGAGTCTGAGATCCCTTTTACACATATTGTGCATGATAGCCTTCCAATGTTTCGAAAAAGTGTCCTGGTAAAAATTCTGCACTAGATGAGGCCAGTCATTCTTTAAAAATTTGTACTCCTGGCATGTCAGGGAGAGCCCCCAGAATTATATCTCTGTGCATTCATGTTTCCTTCTTCCTAAGGAGATGTCATTTCACTTGTTGCTTCAAACTATAAAGGCTGTGTCTGTATTTTCAGATTCTTAAAAGGAACATGGTTACAGATGATCTTCTATTTAGATTTGTAACAGTTTTTAAAGCATCATAAAAATTCCTTGAAAGGAAAATTCCATTGGTAACAAAATATTCACTTGGAAAGTTTAGTATATCTGTAAAACTAAAGGTAGGCTTAAGTTCTAGCCTTTCAGAAATAACATTGCAATTTGGCAAAACACACCAATTTCCTGATTATCGTCTCTTTTTTTTCTTAAAATGATTCCTTGAAAAATTTAGAAAGTACTAAGTGAGGGAAAATGAGAAGCCAGAAGTGTCTGGAGAACACAGGCTCTTTATCCTCCAGACTGATTTCACATTCTCTGAGTTGCTGGCACACACCCAGAAGTCTAGAGCGTCACGTGTGTTTACACTCCCTGCTGTGCTGTGATGGGGAAGAACTTATTTTGCACTAAGAATTTCAGCTCCTGCACTGGGAAAGGCGAGGAAAGTTTGAAGTGTTAGGCTTCTGTTGCCATAGTAACTCCGTGCTCCATTCAGGCCATCTCCCCTCCTTTCCTACTGATAATGGCCAGCTGACCTGAGTAATTGTACATCACATTCCCAGAGTCAGAGAATCACTACTATCGACAGACATTTTGTGGGAGAAAGGGGAAAAGACTCCTGAAAGATAGGAGAGCGAGTGAAAGGGGGGGGAGGGGAGGGGAGCAATCATGATAATGGGTTAGTAACTGTCTTATGTATATCTGTAGCTACACTCAAGGCATTTGGAGAGAGGGGAGAGCATGAGTTAGAGAGGCCTGGAGCTCCCTCTAGAGGTCAAACCCTATTAAAGGTTAAATGAGCTCTAGGAGTTCAAATGATTAGCTCTGTGCCTGGCACAGATCTAGGGCTCAATAGATGCTGACGCTAATGAGAAAGATCCACATGCTGTCCTAGACACTGGGGATGTAAAATAAAGCCCTAGTCCTCAACATGATCACAGTTCAATACGTGAGGCACACGTAAGAATACAGAATGCGGTGTTGCAAGCACTATATATCACATGTATTTATGTGTTTATTATTTTACCAAGTACTTGAGGCAACTCAGAAAATTATATGATGCAAAGGGATACAATTTACAAATTAGAGGGTCGAAACAATGTGAAAAATTAGCAGGGAAATAGTTTATGATAAGATTAGCATGGGAAATCTACGTGATTTTATCACATTAGATACAATTGATGAACTGTAAATTTGACTTTGGGCTTCTGAGTTATCAAAACAACAGGGAGAAATGGCTGATCATAAAATCATAGTGTCAATAAGATAAAACACACAACTAGTTTTTTTTGGTAAAGCAAAATCCCCTTTTTAAAATATGAAGAACAAGAAGTATCTCCTGGTTGAGGCATGTTGAAAGGAAAGAGCAGAGTGATGGGCAGCAGCCTCACCAACATCCCATCACAGGTAAAGGGCCAGTCTCACGGGACTGGATGCCTGGAGGTACCAAAAGCTGCAGAACGTCACGATGCAATTCAGCAAGAGTAACCTGTATGAGCACAGTTATTTCATGGCCTGGATCAATGGGAAGGTAGGCAGAATTTTTTAATGCCAGGGACTATTTAGACGACTTCCCCTCTGTTCATGCTATTTCACACCAGCTCTCAATAAAAATGGACCCGTCACGTTCTCTGACCAAACAGAGTTTGCTGAGTTCCACATGTTTTGACCCTACACCAAAGCACAGGGTATAGTTAAGGTTTTCTTTTGTAAATTAAGTACACATTTGGCTGTATGTCAAAGTCAGAGCTAAATATATACATTTTAGAATTGGGGACCTATAGGTAGTATTTAAAGTCCTAAGAATAGATAGTATCCATCAAGGATAGTATCCATGATTTTTTTTTTTAAAGAAATAGGACGATATAAAAGAGGAGATAATTGCAAGAAGTACTCGATTTGAATCAAGGAGCCAAGAAGGAGTGTTGAGGCAATCTGTACCCCTGCATTTGCAGAAGTTATGATTGGCTCTCAAGTAAAACATTCTTGATTAGATAGAGTTTCTACCCTAAAGGAATTTATTACCTCATTTTCCCAGACCAAAGCTGCCACAGCAGCAGAATAGCAGGACAGTAAGCTCTGCAAACGAATTTTTCTCTCTCTCCCCCCTCGCCCACCTCTCTCCAACTCTCCCTCTTTCCTTTCTCCCCCTCTGTCTCTCCCTTGTGTTCTCAAGATTATTCATGTGATAGTACAGCAAAGACTGTATTAAAGGAAATTTTTGTTTTATGCTGGAAGCATATTCATTTTGTAACATGACCAGAGATGAGAGAAATTCAGTTAATAATCCATCAAATGACACAAATCCAACTCTAAGTATTGTTTTCAAGCTTGAAATAGATCAGTTATTTCTCTAGCATTTCTTAAGGTTACCTACAAGATAACAAGGGAAAAGAAATATGTGTATATACTAGATTTGTTTTGGTGGTCACTTCATGATGTACATGAGTCAAATCATTGCGCTGTACACCTTGGACTTATACAGTGCTGTATGTCAATTATATCTCAATAAAACTGGGAGAAAAAGAAAAAACCCATTTAAAAAAGAAATATGTGTATATAGATATACTTTTATCTGTCAATCAAACGACCTGAAAAGTAAAGCATTATTTTCTGCATGGCACATTTGTGAGAAAGAGATAAACAAAAGAGTGTGAAGACTGTTTAAAACGATTTCTTTAAAACACACACACTCACACACAATTTCTAGAAGGACAATGTGTATGTTCAGTCTGGAGAGAGTATGAGTGGGGATGAAGAGACAGTGACTGTTGATAGTGAAGGGTTGCCATGGAGAAGATGGATTGAATTCATGCTTCCAGATGAAGCCTCATAGGAAAAAATTGAGGGAATTTGGGGACCTAATATGAGGAGAGCTTTTCACAGTGTGGATGTCCAAAGATGGAATGAGCTGCCTCATGCAGTGGTGAATCCTCCATCCATGGCACTAGTCACACAGAGCAATTGTAGAGCAATCCATGTGGTAGAGGGGCAAGGGCCTAGCTCTGATTCCTATACCAGAGTGCCTGTCAGAATCACCTGGGGTGCTCTTAAACTGTAGTTCTTTTTAAGCATTTGTCCTGTCTCTCTTGGAGTAATCAAAAGGACTTCTTATTAAAATGCTATAGTTAATACATGGAAAAAAACGATACAATATTACCATTGTACTACTTCTAATGAGTTGAGGAATCTGTGCAGTGATCACTAGTAGCCACTGACATCATGAAGAGTGACAGCTGGGAATCACATACGTCCTGAGGAAAGTACACATCGCCTATGAAGGACACATACCAGAAAATCAAAACCTAATCTGATCTAGCCCCTGGATCTAACTACCAATTGAATTACATACAGGAGAAATAAGATAAATTAAATGACACCATGGAGATTCAATCAGCAAAATCCAGAGTGCAGGAAATGCTACAGGACCAACAGCTAATTTCTCCAACAAATGAATTACTAGATGTCAAAACAAGAGCAGAAGAGGGGGAACCTACAAACTGAAAAGACTTAAGAGATATATCAACCAACTGAAATGTATGGGCCTTATTTTGTCCAGATTTGGTTTTTAAAACGTTTATTTACAAGTTATGAGATAATGTGCCAGAATGTTCACAGTTTAGGGAGTCAGTGTGCTGGAAGGAGGGTGATTAGCATGATGCTGTGTGGGAAAATTCTCATGGTGGCTTTCTAAGCTTATTCTTTAAAAACAAAACAAAACATTTTAGGTTGGCAGAAATTGCACACTCCCTTCTGAAGTTGGCACCATACGACACCCAGACAATGGAGAGCCGTGGGCTTCGACGCTACATCATGGAGATGCTCCCTATCACCGACTGGACAGCCGAGGCAGTGAGGCCGGCCCTTATTCTCATTTTAAAGAGATTGGATAGGATGTTCAACAAAATTCATAAGATGCCTACTTTGAGGTGAGGAGGCCTCCTAGTCAGCTTTTGGTATTACAAGCTTCAAGCTGCAAGTTTGTCATTTTTGAAGGTGGTGGATCAATCCGCAGTTGAATGAATAGCTCAGAAGTGTTCGGTCGGTTATATGTGCAGAGCTAATCAGGTATACGAAAGCATAAGTAGCAGGGTCTATATTTTGTGGAAATAACATATTCTTCCAAAAACTGTATTTATCTTGAAAAATCTATTTCTTAGCTATCACGTTCCTTATCTGACACACATAAGAAATTCAATGTGTATCCTTCAATTCCTTTCAAAGTAAGGCAAGCTATGCCTTATGAATTAAACAACTAAGGAGAGAAGAAAAATTAGCTTGATGTTCAAAAATGTGTACTTAACATAGTATTTTAGGTACCAGTTTATAGAAATGCCAAGCTTTACAATAATCAGCGAAGCAGCAGCTAAAGAGCTCTCAGGGTTGATAACAAATACCTAATTTTCACCTTTTCACCTAATTCAGGTGGTACTAAATCAATGTTATTGCCACTTGCCCTCCACTCAGTGGCCTGAAATATCA
The DNA here is from genome assembly GCF_059928025.1 of Delphinapterus leucas. NCBI lineage: Eukaryota > Metazoa > Chordata > Mammalia > Artiodactyla > Monodontidae > Delphinapterus > Delphinapterus leucas. The sequence goes on along the minus strand of NC_143136.1, from coordinate 27,107,980 downwards.
GTTGGTAGCCTTTCTGTGAGCAGATGCCTCCGAACCAGGCTACCTGGAGTTCTGAGCCCAGTTTGGAAACCTATAGCCACAGTGAGAAGATACATCAATTGATAAATGCTAATAAACCCACTAGTTTGGAAATTTCCACTTTGGGTTAGTGAGACCATTTTCTGTCCTGTTAAACTAAACCCCAAATCAATGCAACTCTTGCCCAAGAATCTGTAGCATTTACTGTTCAATTTGTCAGAACTTTTCCAGGTTTTATCCTGTGCTCTTTTCATTTATGCAGCCATCAGAAGCTGTTGAATTTATTAAAAAGAAATTGAAAGATTTTATTCTAATAATGGACAGTTTGATCCTATATTCTTTTCTACCGTGATGATGGATGCCTATATGTTATTTCAAGGTTATTTATTTTAGTAGCATAGAAATGAGTATCCTTAAAGCACTCCTATTTTCTTTAGTGGTCCCAGTGGAACATCTGTGCCTGTTGGCAAATGGCCAGTCTTATAAATCTCACAAGGGTGTGTTAAAATAACGTTTCTTCTGAAGATGTTAACATCTCCATAGGCTAACTCATTTATCATATAACTAAACCCATTATAAAGAACAGCAGTTTCCTAAAAGTAGACGTCTGGATAAATTTATAGACTTGATTAATTGTAGGCAATTTTCTTGGTGTGCATACTGTGAATCTGGGGTTGCCTTGGATTTAATTTCTTCAGGTGATCTCAGTTCAACAAGAGAAATGTTGACTGAACCTAACCTGTAGGTTACTTGAGCATCAGGAATGTCAACATATCCTCATGTATGAACGTTTCCATTTTGTCATTGTAGAGATTTCAATTTGGTAGGCAATATAAGCTTAGAAATTATTTCCAGGAAATAACATTGATCTCAGTAAAGCCCAACTTGTTTATTTAGGGGGCCACAGAAACGACTCTTCAGTACTGAGACAATTACAGACCAGATTGTTTTCTATTACAGAAAATCTCATATTCATCTAATTGGGTTATGTATACCACCATTTATACTACCATAGAATGTAGCCCCAAAATATCATTTTTTAGGAGGCAAAGAAAGAACACTTTTTAAATAGACTGTTTTCCTCCAATGCCATCTTTTTGGCAAGAGTTAAGCCATATAAATCTAATTAGTTGCAGTCTGGTATAAAAACTGATGAGATCAACTGTAGTCTGATAAAAAAACATTTCAGAAACACAACCTATAGTCAAATTAGTTCTACTGCGAGTAATGACTCCTATGATGGGTTTCCTAAAATAGTAGTCTCATACCCTCTCTCATAGTTAAAACTAGGAAACTTGAAATGCCACCCATTCATCATCTCTGTTTTTTCTTCAATAGATTTTGTCTCATTAGTCGAGTGGGGCAGGAGTGCCTCTGCTACGTTTTCAGTATCCTCTTCCCTTCCTAATGTGCTCTGTACTTTTGGAACAACGTGGGTAAACTTCCTCCCCTCTGAAGCATTTTGTTGTCTCAGACACCCATCCTGTCTTAGATGGCGTCAGAATCACTGTCTCATTCACTCGTTTCAGACAGTCTCCAGAAGGGAGCCACGCTGCTAATGGCTCCTATATTGTATTCCAGGCGACAGGTTGAGTGGGAGCCTGCCAGCAATTTGATTGAAGGGGTTTGTTTGACACTTCAGAGGCAGCCAATCATATCCTTCCTGCCTCACCTTAGGTCACTGATCAATGTCTGTGTCAATCTGGTGAGTAGCCAAGTGGCAATCTTATGAAACTTTACAAAATTTAACTCTGCTATTGATTTCTCTGAATGGAAGATTTACAGGTCAACCTATCTACCTACACACCTACCCATGAAAACAGACGGCTCAGGTGACACTGAAAATAGTGAGGTACATTTCAAGGTAGCGTGTGGGGAGATCAAGGGGCCCGTCCCTCTACAGATGGGATTTTGGTGTGCTGCTTCCCACGCACTACTTTGACAATTGACCTCTTCAAGTTGCGCTGAGAGTTGAGGGCTGCCAGTTGGAGAGTGGGGTGGCGGGAGACTGCACAATTGGCTAGAAGTTGAAGTAGTCTGGGGTGGGGGAGATTAAAATGCAAAGAGGATTTTTTTTTTTCTTTCTTAGTGAAAAATCACATTATGGGTTGGCCAGTCTAGGATTTACATGAAAACAAAAAATTTTTTATCAGTTATGTAATATCTAGAGTCTGGTCCTGACAAGGTTTTGTACAATGTGGAAACCATGGTAGAGCATTTCATTGAATAGAATCTGCTGGTTAGCTAGTTGAGCAATAAATCTGTAGCTGGAATGCCTAGTGCAAGTAGAGCTCTTGCCATCATCATCGTTGTCAGCATTTGCTCCATCAAAGAATGTTGATTGCGTTCCTTTGAGTCCACAAGTAAGTATGTCCAGTCTCCTGCTTAGAACAATTTTGGGTTCATCTCTCATTATTTACATAGTTAGTTATAAGCAACATTCTACAAAACCTTGGCTGAATCCAGTGTAATCGTTTGATCTGACTCCAGACATTACATGCCTTCAAAAGAAGGCAATACGAACAGATTGAAAGTAACATGCCCAACCTTCAAATTTTTTATTATCATTATCATTATTTTTATTATTATTGACTGAGACTCCCTTACTACAGTTGCATGAAATTGCAATAGTCAAGGCTGGTCATGTGCTCTGTTTGTATTTCAGGTGATGGGAGTGGTAGGACCCTCCAGTGTTGCTGATGGATTACCCCTTCTTCATCTCAGCCCTTATCTCTCACCACCTCTGCCCTTCAGCACAGCTGTTGTCCGGCTTGTAGCATTGCAGATACAGGTGTGACTGCCTTACCTGTTTGTCACGCTCATTACGTTGCTGGTTGAGGCACCTGATCATGGTGTTCTCTTTTATTTTTCTGCAAAGGCTGGGCAAAATCTGTGAAACAGAAGTGTAAACATCTCCAGACTTTTACAGTTTTGGAGCTTCAGCCCTGAGCTTGGTCCTAAAGTTGTGCTTCTGTAATTCTTCTTGAGATCTCAAAAATAGCAGAGTCATTTAGTCCTGCCACAACCTCAGGAGCCGCTTCCGTCGTTTAAAACGTGTGTCAGTACCTTAGGAAAATAATGGTTCACAGATAACCAGCTCACAATTGTTAATTAAAAGAGGCAGTAATGTTCAAAGTCTGGTTTTAAATTATTTGCAGAAAGAATTGCAGTAAAAAAAGTTCAAATATTATTACTAGACTTTGAATATCTTAATTTTCTTTGACGATTGTGGGCTGAATATTGCGGGTGCTTTTTTTAATCATTTTTCTCCCACTTCTTTTATTTCCTAAAATTAAAATAATCATTCCCAAAGCAAAAAAGTATAGAATGCCAGTTTCCCTGCCTATTTCTGTGTGTCACCTAACTTTAAAGAGTGATAAATCACCAGAAAGCTTTCTGACCAATGGGAAGTATAGAATGGCTGTAAACGGATAACCGACCCATCCATTATCTGACAACCAAGCTTGATGGTCCATCATCCAGAGAATGGTTAGATGATGGAAAAGAGATTAAGCAAGCGCTGTGGCTACCAGGCAGAAGGGAAATAAAGACATCCCTAAAGTGACACATTTTGACAACACATATACAGAGATCATTTATTTCTTTTTATATTGTCTGTTGCTTTCTGGCTTGGAGAAGGTCTTATACAGGGGAGAGGATTTTTAAATAACTCCCCAGTGGAGCAGGTGGCAAGTTCTCCTTTTCTTTGGTCGCTAAAGTATTTATTGGTGGACACATGGATAAAATGAATGGGGAAGTGCAGTTGTTTTTGTACCAGACTATAAGTGTCATGATTTTTCATTTGATATTCAAGATGTTGCTGTTTTTTAGGTATATAGCTCTCAATTATGTCAAACAAATGGTAAAGTATCGGTTTGGGGTGAATCTTGTATGCTGCACAGATGACAGTTGAACTCCTAGTTTGCAGGTGCAGCCATCAGGGAGTCCCCGTCTCCTCCATGCTGTGTAAAAACAAACAGACTGAATGGGTGAGGGGGTCAATTAATCTTTTTTTCTATTATTGCTGCACAGGCTTTAAAAGAAGATTTTCCTTTAAGCCATGTGATCTCCCCATTCACCAATCAAGAGCGAAGGGAGGGGATGCTTTTAAATCTGCTCATCCCATTTGTGCTCACAGTAGGATCTGGAAGCAAAGGTCTGATTAATTTAACTAAAGGAAAATTTATCATTGTTGTTGTGTTTTCTTAAGTGTCAGGCTGTTATTTCTTCCTTTTCCCATGAAGGCCGTCATTGAAGTTGATCTGAATGATTTAAACAAGGGTATCTTAGGAAATAAGAGTTTTTCTTTCTTTTCAGTTTAGCTGCCCTTGGTCAAGACTGTCTCTGCTCTACTTAGAAGATACATCCTATTTAAAAGCATTTCAGTACAGCAAAAATCAGGAGAGCATTGTTTCAATTAAGAAAATGGTATTAACTGAAGTACAGGATGATGTGAATTGACAGAGAATGGACTGGATAACCTACTGCCACTAGGTTTAGTGTAAATCCTGCCACTGTCACTAAATTCCAATATGTTTTCATTACTCTTACTTCTTGGGGGATTTTTTCTTTTAGGAAAAGTTTATCTCAAACATAAAGACAGTGCATTATGAGTATTTGAGCAGAAAAAAAAAACAAAACAGAAAGCAGATTGAAATGGTAAGCGGGAGATTTGGCTAGGAGCAGGGACCCTTGGGTGCTGACTACGGAGGAGACACCCAGTACCAGGAGCGTTGCCTCTGTCCATAGGAGAAGCTGTACTTGGTGGGGAAGGCACTCGAATTTCTAGGGTGTTCTAGTTTGGAATTGGAGAAAGAGCTGAATTTTTCTGTGTCTAACGTGGAAAGCCTACCTTGTGACTTGCTTTTCTTTCCACTTCCTCCTTACAAACTCTGCCCGGCAGATAGCCCATGGCTGGAGCAGCCTGAGGTGCAGCTGCTACTGCAGACAGTCATTAATGTGCTCCTGCCTCCACGGATCATCAGCACGTCCAGAAGCAAGAGCTTCATGTTGGAGAGCTCCCCCGCTCACTGCTCCACCCCCGGGGATGCAGGCAAAGACCTGCGCAGGGAAGGGCTGGCAGAGCCCACCAGCCAAGCAGCATACTTGGGTGGGTACTTCTCTCTAGATAGGTAGGTAGGTAGGTAGGCAGGTAGATAGAGAAATAGAAAGATATAGATATATACACACATATGTATATGTATACATGTATATATGTATGTACATATGTACTTATTTAGTTATGTTCCACCTTGACTCAAAAAGTATTTTATTTTTTTTTACATCTTTATTGGAGTATAGTTGCTTTACAGTGGTGTGTTAGTTTCTGCTTTATAACAAAGTGAATCAGCCATACATATACATATGTCCCCATATCTCCTCCCTCTTCCGTCTCCCTCCCTCCCACCCTCCCTGTCCCACCCCTGTAGGTGGTCACGAAGCACCGAGCTGATGTCCCTGTGCTATGCGGCTGCTTCCCACTAGCTATCTGTTTTACGTTTGGTAGTGTGTATATGTCCATGCCACTCTCTCGCTTTGTCACAGCTTACCCTTCCCCCTCCCCATGTCCTCAAGTCCATGCTCTACAAAAAGTATTTTAAAAGACCTCAATCCAGAAAGTATTTAGAGAAGCCACTTCAGCACGTACAAAGCATCACCCTTGACTTCTACTTTCCCGTTACCCTATCCCTGCTGTGACTGGGTGGAGTACTAATAAGTATTCGACCATTCCATGTGACCCATGGAATACTAACAGCTACTCCTTGACTAGAATGAACTAAGCTGGGGAGAAATGACCACTGTTGCCACAGCACTGAGACTAAGGAGTACTGGCAACAGAAAATCTCAAAAGGAGGAAGCTGAAAAAATCTTGCCTGACATTTTTCAATTCACCAAAGCAGACCTTGGTGGGGAGTATAAGATGAAAGCAGACACAATGGTAAAAACAGGTTCTTCAGGTCCTTGGACTTTGGAGTGTGTGTGTGTGTGTGTGTGTGTGTGTGTGGCGGGGGGATGTTTGGACTGCATTACTGAGGAATGTATTTGAAAATGATGTGATTGACAATGAGAATGAAAAAGGAAAAAAAGAAACAAGGCTGCATGTGCATAGGACTTGCCCGTGTGGGGCATGGTTGCCAGAGACGTGAGGTTGTAGGGTTCAGATAAAATCTAGACTCTGGCACAGAGCCCTGCATGAGGTTTAGGACTGTACAGAGGATGGTGGGAAAAGAGGCCTTAGCATGTAAGACAGGGATAGGAGAAAACACTTAACGGGTAACTATCTTCCGTTCTCTCCACTTTCTGCCTTTTCTTAAAAATTGAAGTATAGTTGATTTACAGTGTTGTGTTAGTTTCAAGTGTGTAGCAAAGTTATTCAATCATACATACATACATAACTTTTTTTTTCAGATTCTTTTCCCTTATAGGTTATTACGAAATATTGAGTATAGTTCTTTGTGCTATACAGTAGGTCCTTCCCTGTTATCTATTTTATGTATAGTAATTTGTATAGGTTAATCCCAAACTCCTAATTCATCCCTCCCCCCTTCCCCTCTGGTAACCATAAGTTTGTTTTCTATGTCTTTGGGTCTATCTGTTTTGTATATAAGTTTATTTGTATCATTTTTTTAGGTTCCACACATATGAGTGATATCATAGGATACTTGTCTTTCTCTGACTTACTTCACTTAGTATGACAATCTCTAGGTCCATCCATGCTGCAGCAAATGGCATTATTTCATTCTCTTTATGGCTGAGTAATATTCCATTGTATAAATATATCTCATCTTTACCCATTCATCTGTCGATGGACATTTAGGCTGCTTCTGTGTCTTGGCTATTGTAAATAGTGTTGCTATGAACATTGGGGTGCATGTATCTTTTCGAATTATGGTTTTCTGCAGATGTATGTCCAGTAGTGGGATTGCAGGATCATATGGTAGCTCTATTTTTAGTTTTTTAAGGAAGCTCTGTACTGTTCTCCATAGTGGCTGTACCAGCTAACATTCCCACCAACAATGTAGGAGGGTTCCTTTTTTCCACACCCTCTCCAGCATTTATTTGTAGACTTTTTGATGATAGCCATTCCAACTGGTGTGGGGTGACACCTCGTAGTTTTGATTTGCATTTCGCTAATTAGCGATGTTGAGCATCTTTTCATGTACCTTTTGGTCATCTGTATGTCTTCTTTGGAGAAATGTCTATTTAGATCTTCTGCCCATTTTTTGATGGGGTGTTTTTTTTTTTTTTCTATTTTCTGCTTTTTTAATGAAGGTGAATCCTTTGGTTACTTGGCCAGGCTACTGGACCTCTATTTTAAATTTATTTTTACCTTTATTCTGAGCATTTAGTGTGCACTAACGAGCGTTTTCTATACTTTACATTATCATCACTTTGAATCCTCACAACAACTCCAAGAAGTACATATCCTCACTTTAGGAGGGAAGAGGCTAAGCCCCAGAAAGGTTGAATAACTTACCTAAAGTCACACTGTCAATAAGTAGCAGAGCCAAATTTCAGATCGAATCCATCCAGCACCAGAATCCCTGAGCCCTTTGCTATCCTGTTTGTGTGTTGGGCTGTTGCTGGTGAAGGTGGAAAGCAGAAAGGCAGAAGCCCAAAGAAGGCCAACAGGCACATAACAGGTAGAAATGTCACCAGGATCAGAGTAGGGTTAGAGGAGTGTTGCTTTTTGTTCGTGTGTTTGTTATGATGAGGGAGAGGAATAGAGGTGAGTAGATGTGGAAGGAAGAATCTTACAACTCTCTCTGTGTTATATGACCTGGTTTTCCCTTGGAAGTGCCCTAAATAGATGGTAAAGGTGTAGGTGACTCCTGAGGGCTTTAGGGAATTGGATTTCTATGTGTCTTCTAGATGCTGAGATGGGCCTTAAGACGTGATGAAGAAGGCCCAGGTTTCCTTGACTGCCCCATGGGAGACCCTGTGGGGAGAGCCGGGTGGTAGAGGAAGCCCTCACCATAATCTCTGACGTTTTTACAATATTCTGGTTTGTCCTGACACACTGTTTGGGAAATCTGCTTCCTGAAAATAAATTTTAAAATGTAGATTGTGACAAGGCTGCCAGAATCTGGAAGAAAAGAGATATTGTTAAAGAAATCCAACACGGTTTAGCAAGAGACATCGTGAAAGGTGGAGGAGGGAAGATAGTGTTTTCTTTTCTGGAAGGATTTACTGGTTACTCTGGGGAAGAGTTTAGGATGGAATCAGGAAGGGAGTAGGAAGGGGAAGGACTACTTTTTTAAACTTTATGCATTTCTGCACGGTCTTGATTTTGCTTTTATTAGCAAGAATATATTATCTCTGAGCTTAAAAGAAAAATAGTTTAAAACACCCATGTTTTAGTTTCAGATGTGAGTAATACGCTGGTATTACCATGAAGCCACTATGACAAAACTCTTAGAAGTATTAGCCACACATCATGTTTATACCACATTTCCCTTTCAATTCTGTGAAGAGCTTTGGTTTGTATTTTCCAAAATAGTAGTTAAATGCACTTAAGAAAGATATATGTGTTCTTTTAATCAGAATCAAAGCATGTTTACCGTAGAAATTTGTCTTGATGTCAGAACACTGTCACTCAGGAGTACGCTCAAGTCTTTGGAAACAGAGAGAGAGTTTAGACATTTAGAAATTAGATACGTAAAAAGGCTGTGGATGTGGGCAGCTGGATGTGGGCAGGGTTCCTCCGAAGCACAAGTCTGCAGGCTCACTTGTGTCTTTTCCTGGTGTGAAGCGCTGAAGGTGATTCTCGTCTGCTTTGAGAGGCAGCTCGGCAGCCAGTGGTACTGGCTGAGCCTCCAGGTGAAGGAGATGGCCCTGAGGAAGGTCGGCGGCCTGGCCCTGTGGGACTTCCTCGACTTCATCGTGCGGACCCGCATCCCCATCTTCGTGCTCTTGCGCCCTTTCATCCAGTGCAAGGTGTGCTTCTCCTCCAGGAAGTGACAAGCCCCGTGAATGTGCTGCTTTCCAGAGCAGGGCAGGATGACAGCAGCAGTCTCGGGGCATGTGCTATATAGCTAGTCAGGAGGACGTGTTAATACCATGCTTGACGAGAAATCAGCCCAAACAGGTATCCCAGAGGATAAAATTTCATGTTAGAAGTACCTTCACAGTAAGAGCTTAATTAACGTCAGTGAAACTTTGCCCTCTCCCCATTTACCAACCCCTCAAGAAACAAAGGTTGACCGGATAAAAAGATCTGAAGAATGGTCTCTTGTCTTCAGGGACATGACTGAGACCTGATTTTAAATAAACATGGGAAAAATGAGATAGTTAAAGCATGTTTTTCCTCTGAGACCCTCAGTATTCATCTACTCTTTTATTCTTTTCATGCCTCGATTTACGGGCACTGTGATTCAAAGCAACATATTGATTAAGCACTTCCTAAGCACTGTTCTAAGAACTTTGTATGCGTTACCTTATTTAAGCTTCACCACCAGCTATGAAATAGATACAATAATTAGCTCATTTTACAGATGAGAAAATTGAGGACCTGAGAATCTATGCCTTCCTTTCAGCTTCTGGCCCAACCAGCAGAGAACCACGAAGAGCTTTCTGCCCGACAACATATCGCTGACCAGCTGGAACGGCGTTTCATTCCACGCCCTCTGTGTAAGAGCTCCCTCATTGCTGAGTTCAATAGTGAACTAAAAATTCTAAAAGAGGCAGTTCACAGTGGATCAGGTAAGTATGCAAGGGGTATTTTCAATTTGTTTTACTCATGGAACTTACAACCTACAAAGAATGCCTCTTTTTCCAGGTCACTGCTCTTTTTGGAGCCAAGTATGCATTAGCCATTTCAGTACAACTGGTAGATTTGACCCTGTGATCCTTGTCAACAACAAAACAAATCAAGGGGGATATCATAAGAGTTTAATTGTATTCCTTTTTTGAATATTTTATTTTCAATCTTTATTTCAGTAGTTCGGCTTTTTCTTGAATATTTAGCTGGGGGGGGGAACCTATTTAAATTCTTACCTTCATTTCCGTTTTGAAAAGGAGGAGGGAACTCACATTCATTGAGCGTCTGTTATGTGATAGATTATGTCATAGCTGTTATTTAATCCACACAAATACCTGCAAGATGCATAACTGAAAGTCTGCTTATAGAATGAAGAAACTGAGACTCAATAGAGGTTAAATAACTTACACACAAAGACAGTGACACCAGTGAGGGGACTTAAAACTGGGTCTGTGTGATTGATGATAAAATTCACAAATTGGAGGGAGAGAGGGTTGAATAAAAACCGGCAGGCTAGTTTACATTATTCAAAAGATTTTCTTTGGGAATGCATTATTTACTTTTATAATTATATTAATTGCAGGTCACCAAGGAAGGAAAATAAATCATTACCTGCCATTAGAGGGCAGTCATTACCCATAAGTAGAAGACTATCATCCATGTGGCTTCTTTTTCCTTTCTAAAACTTTTAGTGTTGTTCTCAATGTATTAAAGACCAAAAAACTGACAAATACAATCTTGGTGAAATCTACTCAGGGCCATTCAAATGTTCTGCTTTATAATAAAATAATATAACATAGAACCAAGGGGGTGTTTTATAAATTGTAATCTCCAGAAAAGGGGACTAAGAACACAGTTTTAATTATGTATTCTCATTTTGATTGTAAGGTTCCTTTCAGACAATGTATTTATTACTTCTGTATGCTTGGGTCAGGTAATGTACATTTCTCAGTGAAAAAATGAATTTGCGTTCTGCCAGCCTTGGAAAACAAAACTGAAAAACAATGACAGAGGGAGCAACATCAAAACATTTTATATTGTTAGAGATATTCTGCTCCCCCAAGAAAATTATTCAATTATAAGTACATCAGTGGCCAATTCTCTCTTTTTTTTTTTTCTTCCCACCATTTTCAGTTCCATTTGCTACTTTGTCCTAAAGATCATCTATCTGGGACATACTATTTGAATGACCTTTCCTTAAAAAAATATAAGTTGTCTGGGAGGAGCTTGAAGCTAGCATTTGTTTTCTTTCAAGATCCTCACCATGGATTTTCTTTGGTCTCTCAACCCCGCTAGCCTACCAAGGGAAGACATCCATCAGCACCGTGGGTACCTCCACCTCTGCTTACCGCCTGAGCCTGGCCACCATGTCACGCTCCAACACAGGCACCGGCACAGTCTGGGAGCAGGACAGTGAGCCGTCCCAGCAGGCTTCACAGGACACCCTGAGTCGAACTGATGAGGAAGATGAGGAAAGTAGGTCACCCTGCAGAACCTGGGGTGGTGGGAGGTGGGAGGTCATGTGTGACCCAGCTTGGCCATGTGCATGAGGGCTTGGGAAGGATTTCTACCTTCCTGGCCTTTCTCAGTTCTGATCCTCTGGTCGTTTTTACAAAAAGGATTTAAAATGGAATTGTGACTGATCCCATGACTTCTAATGCCTGCTTTTCTATAAATTCCTTGATATCCTTGGTCATTTGGTAGGAGTTCAGGCAAAAAGTAAATCTTTTTTTTTTTTTTTTACATCTTTATTGGAGTATAATTGCTTTACAATGGTGTGTTAGTTTCTGCTTTATAACAAAGTGAATCAGTTATACATATACATATGTCCCCATATCTATTCCCTCTTGCGTCTCCCTCCCTCCCACCCCTCCAGGCGTTCACAAAGCACCGAGCTGATCTCCCTGTGCTATGCGGCTGCTTCCCACTAGCTATCTACCTTACGTTTGATAGTGTATATATGTCCGTGCCTCTCTCTCGCTTTGTCACAGCTTACACTTCCCCCTCCCCATATCCTCAAGTCCATTCTCTAGTAGGTCTGTGTCTTTATTCCTGTCTTACAAAAAGTAAATCTTTAGTGACCCCTAAGTTTTCTTTGAGCTTATGTATTCAACCTTTTCACTAACTCATTTAAATTGTGGTTAAGTAATGAAGGGGAGCGTTTATTCCCCTTTCTCCTGGCCATCTTGCTTAGAAGGTCAGTCAGTACTTACATGACCCGATTGGGCAAGGAAAAGTGAGCACTGCATATGCTTATGACTCAGAAAAGACCAGCCAGCTATATTATCTAGAGTGTAAAGCAGCAGACTGTCTCGAGGGCGTACAACCCAATTTGAGTTAAGAGTGTCCCCAGTAACTGAGGCAGCCAGGAGCTTCTAAAGATTTGGTGAAATGAGGGAAAATCCAGTTAAGAACACGCTTCCATATATATGCATAATAGTTTTAAAAAGTAAAAGGTGAAAGGTTTCATAAATACCCCTGTCATTTAATGTTTTTCTCACTGTATCGATTATTTTCCAGTTGTGTTTCAAAGACACTCTGATACAACATTTAGAGCAAAGTGTACTGTCAATGCCTTATGAAAACAAAATCTAGATCTTCACTCAGAGCCCCTCTGTACCAAACAACAACAAAAAGCCGCACTCTGGGACTTCCCTGGTGGTGCAGTGGTTAAGAATCCGCCTGCCAATGCAGGGGACACAGGTTCGAGCCCAGGTCGGGGAAAATCCCACATGCCGTGGAGCAACTAAGCCCGTGTGCCACAACAACTGAGCCTGTGCTCTAGAGCCCGCGAGCCACAACTACCGAGCCTACGTGCTGCAACTACCGAACCCCGTGTGCCTAGAGCCTGTGCTCCGCAACAAGAGAAGCCACTGCAAGGAGAAGCCCGCACACTGCAACAAAAGTAGCCCCTGCTCACCGCAACCAGGAAAAACCCGTGTGCAGCAATGAAGACCCAATGCAGCCAAAAATAAATAATTTTTTTAAAAAAGCTGCACTCTGAACTAAATTAAATAGAGTTGAGGTTAGAATTTTAATTAAGATGAATGAAAGTATTTTAATACCCTACTACAGTTGGATGTGTAGGAGAAGGAAAGAAATAACTGCTCTGTCAAAGCATGCATCAGTGGACTTCCCTGGTGGTGCAGTGGTTAAGAATCTGCCTGCCAGTGCAGGGGACACGGGTTCGAGCCCTGGTCCTGGAAGATCCCACATGCCGCCTAGCAACTAAGCCCGTGTGCCACAACTACTGAGCCTGCACTCTAGAGCCCGCGAGCCACAACTACTGAGCCCGAGTGCCACAACTACTAAAGCCCACACGCCTAGAGCCTGTGCTCTGCAACAAGAGAAGCCACCCGATGAGAAGCCTGCGAATCACAACAAAGAGTAACCCCCGCTCGCCGCAACTAGAGAAAAGCCGGTGCGCAGCAACAAAGACCAGGGCAGCCAAAATTAAAATTTAATTAATTTAAAAAAATTTTTTTTAAAAAGCGCACATCAGTAATATTTCCAGATTTAGTTTCAGGGTTAAGTAAATAACAAAGTGATAGTCATACTGTTCTGCACCAGACCTACAGACTATTTGTTTTGAAATCATTGCTCATGGAAATAACCCTAAGATTAGGGAAATCATGAAAGACCTTGACAAAAAAAAAAATGAGAGAGATAAGGATCAGCAGTTCGAATATTCAATATAAGTCCTAGTAATAGTCCAGAACTTAAAGTAATATCTATTTTTCTTTAATGGTTGAAGTAGTCTCTCCAAGAAAATTTTTAAATATGGCAAACGATAACAACCTCTCTTTAATAAAGCTAAATATATTTTGCAAGTAACCTTATGAATTAGAGGATGACCAAGCCAGTAGGAAGGAAGTAGAGAAGAAAAGTAGAGAAGACATAAACAGAGAGAGCAATGACCAAAGGCCAACACTCATACACTTACAAGTATGCAAGTTTTTGCTAATATCTCTGCTCTCAAACATCACAACCATCCAATGACAACAGGGTTGCTAACACACAATGTGGTGTGATTGTGATGTGGGTGTGTATTAATTTATAAGGTGGGGTATGAAAGCTAGAGGGTTGACACCTTTGAATTAAACATTTTTTCCGTTCAATCATCAAACCTGTATTAGGACCTAGCAGGAACAAGATGAGGAATAAGAAAGTATGAGAAAGATATATTCTCTGCTCTCTAAAATCTTAGATACAGTCTTGTAGAGGAGATGACAGACATTTTTGATAAAGAACACTTAACAAAAGTGTAAATGAGGGACTTCCCTGGTGGTCCAGTGGTTAAGACTTCGCCTTCCAATGCAGGGGATGTGGGTTCAATCCCTGGTCGGGGAGATAAGATCCCACATGCCTCACGGCCAAAAAAACCAAAACATAAAACAGAAGCAATATTGTAACAAATTCAGTAAAGACTTTAAAAATGATCCACATCAAAAAAGTCTTTAAAAAAAAAAAAGAGTGAATGACACAGCACATGATTAATCACCAAACAAATATTGAAGGAGTAAGTGTTAAGTGATATATGAGTTTGGATAAGAGAGAAAAAAGTCAATGGAATTTCAGAAAGGTCTTAGTAGAAATAGCTCAATCTACCCTACCACATTTTTTTTCATGTTTTTAGGACATATTTGATTATTCTCTTCTCTATGAACACATCTAAAAAGGAAATACCATTCTATAACAAGAATCAACTTCAAGTCAGTTATATAGCAAATTAAAATTTTTAGCACTTTTCGTATTCGCCTCTTTGGTTTGAAATAAATTTCACTAGCAATATGACCACTTGGGATATTTTAAATAAATGATGTCAGACAACCTTACATGGTAGCATAAGTTCACCAAGATTCTATGTCAGTCAAGATGTGTTTTCTGTTCAGTTACAAACAATATTTGCTCACTGAGAATGAGGTCTCCTTGTCACAAATTATTGTGCTAAAGTTAATTTTCATATGGATTTGAATACATTAATTTCAGCTTCTATGGAGAAAGCAAGACTGCTTCAAACTTTAAATTTAGGTTAAAATAAGCACTTGTTTCTGAACTTTATAGGTTTTTAAATATTTTTCCAAAAAATACCTGAAATAGTCTTTCCCTCAGCAGTCTAAAAATCATGAAATGTACTGAATGTAGTGTTTGAATTTCAAAAATGCTTGATTTGTTCAATAACAAAGTCCCTTACTGAACTATTTCTGGAATGTTTAAAACTTATAGTCCAGCTTTTCCGAAATCTTTAATTTGCAGATGCCCCTTGATTTTTACAAATAACCTACTTGTAGAAATGGACAAGAAGTTTACATATATTTCATGAAGGCTGTTTGAGGGTGGGAGATTTGTAGATGGGAAGAATTATCCTTCATCCCTTTGTGCAGATTAAAAACCAAGCCCCCAAAGGTCTTTTATTTTTTTTTTCAAGATGGAGATACATTCATGAAGTTTTACTGAAGCTGTTTCCCTCACCCAAATGAAGTAACCAGTCACTTTAACTCAAAGTTCTGTTCGTATTCTCAAAATGACACTGTTCAGTAACCCTAGAGGCTCAGCTGTTAAAGTCTCTGGTTTTATAAAAATAGTGAAGATGTTTCTTAAGGCCCCAAAGGTCTTAGTTTTGAATCTGTACAAAGGGATGAATGATAATTTAGCTTTAGATACTGCCCTAAGTTTGCATACAAGCCAAGGATGGAACCCAAGTACAAAGCTGGTCTGGGTTTTCTGGTCCACATCACAGTTTCCTAACACTCCCTTCTCTGGCCCTTTCAGATGACTCTGTCAGCATGCCCAGTGTGGTAAGTGAACAAGAAGCTTACCTCCTGAGTGCCATTGGAAGGAGGCGGTTCTCCAGCCATGTCTCCAGCATGTCTGCACCTCAGGCTGAGGTGGGCATGTTACCCAGCCAAAGGTAAAGAGCTACGAATATGTTATGCTCTGCCTTTGGGGGCAAAGGTAGAAATTCTGAAAACTCACTCCTGTTATTCTAAAAAAGGACTAAAGAGAAGCAAACAATCAATGTTGTTAAGTAGACCATTCAAACAACTTTTCAACGAGGGTTGCACAGGCAACAACTTGCGGAGAGTTTTCTAAGCCAGGCCAGTAGAAGGGATCTCAATTTCTGATCCAAACATTGTTTCTCCTTAAAATTTTTCTATAAACAGATATATGGTCTTCTTTCATGGTCTTCTTTCAGATGACATTCTTGTGTTTCAGCTATAACATCAGCTAAGCTAATAACGAGTACCTGGCAAGTGTATAGGACTAGCTTGATATATGTGGTAGTTTAGACTTCTGGTGTATCGTCAGTATTTAGTTGGAGGTAGTGATGCTTAACCAAGCAGAAGAAGACCGATGCCACTATGTGTGACGTTGGGCAGGTCATTTAACAGGAGCCCACTGTTTTCTCCTCTGTGAAATGAGAGGTTAGCTAAAGTTGGTCTTTAAGGTAACTTCTCTACCTAGAGAGTTTTATGTTTCCATAGCTAAACTCTTTAAAACATTTTCTTTGGTGTTCTCTGCCCTCTAAGAATATAGATTTAAAACTTTATATATATAGTTTACCATATATATGGTTATATAGGAAATGATCTGACATAAGAAATAAAACATTATCTATTTCAGAGGCAGTATTTTTACTTCAGAAACTGAATTCTTTAAAAGAATCAGTCTTATGTGTTTTTTATCTAGTTTGTTGTTTATTCTTATTACCTATAGAGTCATTGTGGTATAACTTATACACGGAGAATAAGAACAATCAGGGCACATGCTAATGATCAGATAAAATTAGTTTACATGCAGAAATAATTACCCTAGATCTATACCCTTTAGCAAATCATTCCTGAACTGTACAGATGAAATAAAATTTGCGAAATAAAGCCAAACTTTGGAGAATATTGAAAAAATAGGGGGAAATGATAAAAGATTAATAAGTAAATTGCATACTTAAAAAGAAAGCATTATTTATGTACTATTGAGTTATTACAAAAATTGCTAGTATATAAGGATTACTATGATTGTAAGAGATTGCTTTACCTACCATTTGGTAATTTCTCTTTGAAAAGGAAGTCTTATAAATAAAATATATGAACAAAATCAGAGCCAAACTATAAAATATCCAAAAAAAAGATGTAAAGCCATACAAGCAGTTAATACTGGTAAGTGGTGATTTATGTTTAATTGCTAGAAATGTGCAAACTTCTATCAAGAATAAACGAAAACTATCTAGCAGTCTGTCTAAAAGTTTAAATTAGGGAATTTTAAGTAAAGAGTTTTTTGGTTATTTACCTAAAATAACTAGGCCATCAATTCCCTTTGTACATATCCATTAAGGAGTTATCTCATTTCTGGGGAGAAAATTTGTTCTATTATGGATATACTAGAAATCCAGAAAAATAATATAGTTAAACCCTCTGGGCTAGGGAAGGTAATTATGTCTCTGTGTGTTAGGGAAAGCCTCTTTCTGGGGATGGTTGCTATTTTTACAGTATACAATTAGGTGAACAACAATTCTCTAGAGGCGGGCACTCCAATTTTCTAAATTGTTTAATTCCATCCATTTTAACAACTATTTATTGAGTGCCTCGTGAGTACTTAGCTCAGTGCTAGGCACTGAAGGAAAGGGAGAGAAAGTATAACAGTTTCTGTTCACAAATTCCCAAATCAGTGTGATCCAAATAAATCGATAAACTAATTATTCTTTCACCAACCTGACAGGTTTCTTCTTTTGACATTTACAATTCAGTCACTAGAGGATGGAGTGAGGACGTAAATGCGAGTTCCATGTGAATTTTCCAGGGTTATCTTCCTTCCATTTGTTTACTTGCATTTTCACTGCAAAATTAGCAGGCGAAGTCGGGTTCTTTCTTTGCTTTTCTTAATGGCATCAGTTCCAAGAGTTGGGTTGTGGCAGTTCATGGTAAGTGGTTTCTGTGTGATCATGTCATAAGACACAAGAAAGAAGCAGGATCCTAATCAATGAAACATCTGTACATATGACAGGTGAAAAATCATAACCACCCAGCCAGATGGTTACCAAAGGAATGATAGTTTTGTCTTCTACATATTCATTCTGCAGTGCGTTCCAGAGCTCCCGTGTCCATTCGGAGCTCGTTTTAAGTCCCAACTCTTGACCAATAAATAGATCACTCACTCCTCTGAGAGTCGTATCCACCCAAAGCCCCTCCTCCCCGTTGCCTTGAGTCCTAGGTCTTGACAAACCCAGCACAAGGTGAAATGGTTGACTGTCTCCTTTTCCTTCCTTGTTCTGTTAAATTTATTTATTTATCTTTGGTCCTTGGAAGCAGAAAAGTGCATGCTTTTTTTCTTTTTCTTTTATTTGTTTGCATTTTCTTTCCCTAAATGCTTCATCTCCCTACCCCTCCTGCAGTGAACCTAATGTCCTCGATGACTCCCAGGGCCTGGCCGCCGAGGGCAGCCTCTCTAGGTACAGTGTCAACGCTACCTGTGTATTGGTGTCTGTGCTGGGAAACGAGCTGTTCCCTGTCTCCTCTGTCTCTCTGTCTCCTCTCTGCCCGTCTTGGCATCGATTTCCATTCCTTGCCCTTTGTTGCTCATAAACACACGAGCCTGGAAGTCAAAGGTGTAGCCTCCTTTATTTTCAGCTTCAGAGCTCAATCAGAGATGGCCTAAAAAGTTAACTTAAAAAAAAACAAAAACAAAAAACTTCCTGGAGTTCTCCTAGGGGCTTATCCCATGGACTGTCTCAGGAGTTTGATATGCAAAATGTTAAATTTATCCCACCTAGTCATTTTCTCCCCTGCTGATACTCCTTAAGAAACATTTTTTTCAGAAGCCTTTTCATACAACTCCCCATCATTAGGAAGCCTCAGTCCAGACAGGTCTTTCAGCTAATACCGTGGATGATAAGAAAACAGTGATGCTATAATAAGAATACCAATGTCAGTACGATTTATATAATTCCCTCTCTTTGGTGCATGCAGCATGACAGGCTATTATAGTAGCTTGTTCAAACAACACTTACATAAAGAATGTCTATCCCACCACGAAGATGACCACCAAATTTGCCATGAAATATCAGACACAAACATTTCTTGGTGAGAGAAGTCTTACGATGCAAACAATGTAATGGCTTAGCTATTGGTTTAAAGCTTCAGAAAGGGGGACTGCACCTTTAACACTCAGTTAAACCACGGCAAACATTCCTAATTTTGTGCTGTTGATTCACACCTCTCAACTAATCCTCATTAGGGGTAATGCTTCTTGTTCTTGCTAAGAGTGCCTTTGTTCCATCTCAAGATAAAATATTCCCTTTCAGGTTTGCATTATAGAGTGAGTTGCACCCGTGTTTATTGCTTTATCACAAAGACGAGGAAATGTTGAGAGGCCGTTCCTGTGAAAGGTTGTCCTTTGTTTTCTTTGCATCTTGTTCAGATTTCACATTTTCTTCCACAGTTGAAAATGGGAAATTTATTCCATCATCTGGTGTATCTTTTTTTTAACTGGCCCCGTAATTCATGACATTCATTTGTGTTTGCGAGCCCCTGCCTGGACAGGTCAGTCTCTTATTGGTGGTAAATGTGGAAGTGCTGCAGAGTGCAGGCTTAATTCCATTACCGAGAGCTTTGGGGATGAGGAAGAACGCAGCAGTCCTTAGGGAGGTTTCCCTTCATTGTTCACAGTGTTGGAAGAGCTCTGAACCAAGCCTAGCACTGTGACCACTGGTTTCAAAGCATTCATTTGTTTAATGCTGAATATTACATACAAGACAGGAGAACCTAGTTAGGAAGACGATTTCAATGTCCTGTTGAGAGTAGAAAGTATTAAATCAGACTTCCATTGGGCTGACTTTGTCCCGGGCCTTTTCTAATTAGGCCAAATTCTATTCTTGCTGAGTAAAATGCTAGTCTGGGGTTGGTGAGAGAAGGCAGGAGTTTGAGTTGATTTTTATAAATTCTCCCAAGGACTTGGCCCTCTCTGGCAGGCTTAAGGGTTCAAATGACTGATCTGGAGTTGTCTAAACCAATCCAATCTGCTCTGGGTCCAGTGTTGATAGGAATAAACCCAAAGTTCTTGCTATCTGAGGGTGGTTCAGAGCCAAAACTATAGGTTTTATCTACAGTTGAATTAGTCGCTCGTGGGAGAACACTGATGACTGTTTTAGATCATCTGTTGTTGATCTGTTACTCCTGTAACTGGTGTGTTTTAGTTCTGGGCGTCAGTCACCTGGATTCATTTGTGGTCATTAAGAAACCAGAAAATGAGGCACTCACTTTGGATTCTAAATAATTCTGTAAATGCAGAGGCGTTCCAACAGCCGTAGCACGTCCACCTTTGCCATACACTGCAAATCATATCTCTTGAATTCCATCATGTCACCAAGTTCTCTTTGGAGGAGAGGAACTTTGGGCATTTACTAAGAGGTGGGTTTATAAAGGATATAGATTTCTTATATTTGGCTTCCAGGCTTTCTTATTTTTGGCATGAAACTTCTTTGTGCTGCAGACTCTTAAAATCCTAAAGAAGCAGTAAGACATTAACAATGTAAGTTACATTTAGCACATACCTGAGCGCTCAGGACCTAAAAGACACCCAGAGTAATCCTAAGGAAAACCTGACTCCAAAGCTTAAAGAATATCAGTAAGCAAGCATGCCTAACGGAAAGTAATAAACCCTGTTCCTCCTCCCAACCCCACATTTTGATAAACTTTCTGGGGATTGGCTTTTGAAAGAGCACTTGTTTTAGGCAAAATGGGCAAGTTGGTCTGAGGGCTAAATGAGGAAGAGACCAGGATAATAGTATAACCTGATGAATAGGTGGAAACCAATAAAAATTTTGCAGACCTTTAGAAAATTTCTTCTAGGATTTTTCTTTAACCTGTGCTAACTGGTTTCTTATAAAGATTCACGGCAAGAAGTATAAGCCTATTAGAATCACTATGCTGAGAAAAAATTTTATCTTTTGGAAATTAATAAACTGCAATAATATTTCATGGAAGAATTCTCTTCTTTAAGAGTGTTGCTCTTAGAAGTACAGAAACTTCATTGTAGTTCTTCCCTCCCTGTACCCACCCACAAGTACACACACCATGGACCATATTTTCTCTCCAGAAGAATATAGACATACAAAAAGTTATTCAAGCACTTAAGCCTAGAAGTTTATACTTGAGAGTTAAATTTGGTTTGGACACGTTAGAGCATTTTGAAAGGCAGGAACTGACAACCAAATATAGCTTAAAAAAAAAAGATTACAACGCTATTTGATTCTGTAAGGGTAATTTTAATTGCAGTGGAAAATAAGAATGTGACTCAAGTTTGAACAAGATATACAGTCTGGGTGAAACAAAATAAAAATAACCTACCCATCTCATGATCATCCACATTTTCAAAGTATGCAAACTTGGCAAGTACTCCCAAATTACAAAGAAAAGATTAAAACAAACTTTTTATGTAGCTGAGAATTAATAGCTAAGAAAATGTGTGTTGTGATACCCAGAGAAGTGTACTTTGCCAATGCTAAATCAGTTCTTATAGGATAACTGAGATCCAGATTATTTCCCCTTTTTATCTGATTCCAGTCTCTAATCTCTAAATTCTGTGGCATTTAAAATATATCTTCCTAGGGCTTCCCTGGTGGCGCAGTGGTTGAGAGTCCGCCTGCCGATGCAGGGGACACGGTTTCGTGCCCCGGTCCGGGAAGATCCCACATGCCGCGGAGTGGCTGGGCCCGTGAGCCATGGCCACTGAGCCTGCGCGTCCGGAGCCTGTGCTCCGCAACGGGAGAGGCCACAACAGTGAGAGGCCCACGTACCGCAAAAAAAAATTAAAAATAATATATGTATATTTTCTTGGATGTTGTGGAGGCTACGTAAATTTTAAACAATAATCTTTTACTGGGAAAGGGAAGAGTAGGATTTTGTCCACTGTTTATGTCTCTGTCCTCTATAAATGCTTTATGGCTCCTTCAGTGCTGGCTTTATGCATTCCCATCACAAGGCAAGCACTCAGGGAAAATGACTACGCTGTGTGCTTTGTACTCCCCCTACAGATTTCTCTAACCATATTAAAATTGAAACTAAAAGTACAGATAAAAGCAATGAAAATACAAATTCATTTTCTCTATACTAGTCTCACCCAGTACTTCTACTTAAAATTTTTATTTATGAAATCTATTTCTAGATTGAAATACACTTTTTTTGTACTTTGAGATGAGTGATATAAATTTTTGTTGTATTACTGAATGGCCCTTTGTTCCCCTGTCCTTTAAGAAATACCATTAGTTATATATTCCATTAGGAGATACATACGTGTTTATACACTCCAATCCAAGTCTTCATGCTGAAAGAAAAGAGGTCATTTGTGCCAGAATTGTCTTCTAACATTGTCTAAATTTCCCTAGCTTGTAAATTACTTCCTTGCATTTTGAGTAAGGTGTTTTTGGTTTTTGCAGAAGGTTGAGTCACATCAGTTCTGCCAAGACCCAAGTATATTTACTTCTCTAAAATCCAGATCGTTTGCCATAGTAATGTTGTTTAGTGACTCAAAAATACAAAGGATGATTTTAACTTCCATTTAGAAAGTTTTATTTGCTTTTATACTTATGGTCTTGCCTTTTTATTTGGCAAAACAGTGGAAATCAGCCATTCTCAAATTCCCAAGATTAAAATTTTTAGGCAATCAGTTTTCCCCAGAGAGATGCTTCAGGCAAACACCATGGTCTTCTGGTTGGTGTTAACATTGCACACCTGATGGTCCACACATCACAAATCCTACACGTGACGGAAATACTACATGACATGGGGAGAAAGTAAATTGAGACCACTTTTTATATGCAACTCTAATTTGATATAGACCCGAACTTACTTCTTCTGCATAGGTAACTTCAGTTATTAATTTCTCTGTTTATTATTAACATATCCTCTTCATGCAGTTAAGCCAGACTTTGATGTTCCAAATATAAACATGTTAGCATCACATTCTCAGGGAGAATATATATATGTATATATTAACTGAGCTGTATTTCCAAGGACACATCCTATAATTTAATCATTTATATGTGCATTCCATTGATGAAATACTATATCATTTACATAGAACAGCTAATTACTAAAGCTATAAACTTGATCCATTTCTTAGATATAAGCCTCTCTATCCATAGAGAAAATTTTGATGCTTTTGATCCTCCCTTGGAATAATCATGATGAAATTACCATTGTTTTGACATTTAACACTCCCTGAGCAACGTGTATTTCTTTTCTTGCACCATTTTTTTCCTCACAATCTCAGATTACTGAATAAAATGAGACAAGCGGACTGCCTCTATTTCATTTTCTCTGCCCAAATATTTTTAAGACATTTTATTACCTACTTCCTTCTAGTGGTCTAGAAGCAATAAATTCATTACAAGTGTAAAACAAGGAAGCATACTATGTTACATCACTTTTCATATTCAAATCATTTTACATCAACTAACTTCTTTTCTCTACCTTAATGGGAGGTAGGTGGTAAGTATTAACCTCCCTTTACGGCCAAGGGAACTGAGGTAACATTTAGATGTCAATGAAGAATCCATTCCCGTGAAAGCTTTGCTTGGTATTTGGGAGAAACTTGTTTCTACTTTTGTGCATATGGTAATTGAATACTCTTTCCCATTTAAGACACGTTAAAATGTATAATTAATAAGGAGATGTCATTTCAAACATGCCAGCAACTTAGTCTGGATTGCTCATCAGAATTTATTGCACTGTTCCTTTGGGGCAGTTTTCCATCTTCATAGAACGATCATCTATGGTACAAGGCCATATATGTATAAAAATAATGTACATTGATCTTTTGAACTTGATAGAACAAGAAAGTTTAAAAAACGTCTGTTTTTAAAACTCTTCATGGAATTTTGTATTGTGTATCCCAAATGGTCTAATTACAATATAATTACATGCTTATTTCAGAAGAACTATGATAAACTCCATTTGGGAATCATTGATTCTCCTCTAGTGGAAATACGAGTAAGCCTTTTAAAAAAATGACACGTGACTGTGTCAGCCATGTGATGATTAACTAGTTGTTAATAAAACAGGGGAAACGTCTGATTGTCCATCCTGCTACCTGCACGGAGACTGTATTTAGGTAGCTCATTTTTTTAAAATAGCAATGAATGCATACAGTTCTCATGGACAGTTGCTGACGCTGCATTCCTCTGTGGAATATTTTACTGTCAAAACTATTTGCAGATGACTCTCCTTTTGCAAAGGCAAAGCAGAAATTAATTACCCATTAACCAAATAATCACATTGGCATCATCCACAGGATTACAGTGTTCTCTGGGGCACAATA
Source organism: Delphinapterus leucas (assembly GCF_059928025.1). Taxonomy (NCBI): domain Eukaryota; kingdom Metazoa; phylum Chordata; class Mammalia; order Artiodactyla; family Monodontidae; genus Delphinapterus; species Delphinapterus leucas. Next base: position 27,083,889 of record NC_143136.1, on the reverse strand, counting down.
CATTTCTTTTTTTCACCTCCACTCCCATTATACATTCCTATTATACATGCATGCAGAATGAAAAATGATCATGCGTCCATGACAGTGTTTTCAGCTTCACCCAACACTAAAATAGGAACCGCTGCCAGCAGTCATTTTTGCATATATAAAAGACACATACACAGTGAATTTGGGGGGAGCAGGTTGTCGCTTTTGTAAATTGTGTATTATGTTTGGGTGCAGCTGTTCGATATTAAACTTCTAAGTTGTAATGACAGCTTAATTACTTTGCCAGCCTTTTAAATCTAAAATCATTTTTACAAGACATTTAATTGTCTATCTATGCGACTGCTCGTTTACTCAGTCAGAGAGACTTCAGGCTGCAAACATGTGTTGAATGTGACCCTTCACCCAAATGGACTCTGTGTCTGATGTGTTTGATATTCGTTCATCTTATTTTCATTTAAATTGAAAAATTTTAAAAGGTGTTCCCATCCATGTGATAGAGTTGTACATGTTTGTTCGTCACCACCTCTCTCCTTACCCTTGAAAAAAAAATTGAGATTAGCATATAACATCTTCAGCCTTTTGGTGGCTTCCAAACCAGGGGTGTGATGTTTTGCTGAATGATAGATCCGGCATCAGTGATTGAAAACAGAATCTCAATTTTGGCAGCTTGGGGCTACAAGGCCTCATCTTCCCTCCTAAACCTTTGAAAACTCCCATCCCTGGGATTCTTTCCCAACCTTCCTTCAAAGATAATGGTATCTTTGAAGTGACTGTTTCCTGTAAGTGATTTTGACTAACACCCACCAGACGATGGTGGTGTGTGCTTGCTCCAGGGCACACTAACATGGCTGATGCTCTCAACAGGGTGGCAAGTGTGCAGAGTGAACCTGGCCAGCAGAACCTCCACACTCAGCAGCCGCTGGGGAGGAAGAGGGGCCTGAGGCAGGTAAGCAGACCCTGGAAGGGCAGGAGAGTCATCCTGCGAAATGCAAGGTCTACTCAGTTTTTAATGCCCATGTATATTAAGATTATATTTTACCTTCTCCCCGCCTGAAATAAGCAGTACAGAACAACTTTAAAACATGGTAAGTGCTTGGGCAAGCGGAGAGTTTGGGGCTTCTTCTATTTTTAGCTCTGAATCTTCTTATTAGCAAAGCTGATCACTTGGTAAAATAAGTGGGCCTATATTTTTATTTGCTCCCTATCCAGAAACCTTTGCCAGCCAAACTACTGACAATGGAAGATTCGTTAGAAGGTTGATTTAAGGCCTGTTTCTGTAGAGAGGCAGAGACAGCCATCCTTTCTTCCTCGTTTCAAGATTAATAATTCAATTTAAAACTGAAATCGAAGTAAAGATCATCTTTATAAATTTCCCTAGGTGGGGCTCCTTTACGTTACTGTCTAAATAAAAATCTAAATGAGGCTTTGTGCTGTTTCTTTGATGGGAGCATCCCAGCACTGATTTGGAGACCAGACATTTTCCCAGTACCTGAGGTGTTTTTCATCAGCCTCCCCTTGAGAGTTAGCATATGCTCAGCTACAGCTTTTAGATGAGCAAAGGCTGATTGGTAAGCAATCATTGTTAGTTTTGTATCCTTAAATTCACTGATATTCTCACTGTGACTATTTCAAATTATGTTAATGTTCTTAGGATGTATAAAGGAGTAATAATTGTAAGATAGAAGTGGCTAAGGGGATGCCAGAATCAAATACGTACTTGTATTTAAATATGCAGAAAGAAGTTTATTTTATTGGCTATGAATGTTAAGGAACAACCATAAGACTCCACAGAGACCCACCAAGAAGGGAGCAAACCATAGTCAGAATCCTCTGAGCTCAGTCTTTCCTCCCAGGCAGTTAGACCCTTCTTGCTAGTTTTCTTCTGCCTGTTCTCTTTAGCTAAGACGTCCTCTACTATCACGTCAGAAGACTCAGACTGAACCCAGAAACCGCCATGGGGCTCGGCTGTCAACCACCCGCAGGAGCATTCAACCTAAAACGAAGCCATCCGGTGAGGCCTCCTGTGTCCCTTCTGGCTACACATTGACACATTGCCCTGCCACACAGCCAGGAAGGCCTGCAGAGACTGAGCTCATGCAGATAAGCACACCTTTGGGGAGCCACTAGGAAAAGGGACGAAATTTCCCAGGAAACTTGAGTGCCTTTTTTCGCTCACCTTTCCCAATTCCATCCCTCCCCTCATGCACCTAGGAAATGGAACAGTCCAAGGTAAACCACAAATGCTATGAAATTTGTTGATAGAAGGTTGTGTTTCATTTACCCAAGCCAGGAACTGGGTTTGTTATATGTCTTACTGAAGACAAAGGAATGATGAATAATAGGGACTTTTAAATCTTGTTGGCAGTTGTTATGAGCAATGACCAAGTTCACTTAATGATCTATGCCAATTTTGTTTTTATGTAAAAACTATTTATGTGAAAAGGCTATTACAAACTTTTTTTAATAAATTAATTTTTTTATTTATACTATTTATTTTTGGCTGTATTGGGTCTTCGTTGCTGCACACAGGCTTTCTCTAGTTGCGGCGAGCAGGGGCTACTCTTCCTTGCGGTGCGCGGGCTTCGCATTGCAGTGGCTTCTCTTGTTGCGGAGCACGGGCCCTAGGCGTGTGGGCTTCAGTAGTTGTGGCACGCGGGCTCAGTAGTTGTGGCGCATGGGCTTAGTTGCTCCACGGCATGTGGGATCTTCCCGGACCAGGGCTCGAACCCATGTCCCCTACGTTGGCAGGCGGATTCTTGACCGCTGCGCCACCAGGGAAGTCCCTGAAAAGGCTATTTTATGCAATAATGATTTTTATACCCAAGTCCTAGTCTTTGTAAGAAGGTGAAATCAATACATATACATAATAGTCTAATCTGCTCTCATTTACTGATAAACCAGCAATGTCTTTACCAAGAAAAGTCAAGTCAGGAGACACTTGTTAAAACTAATTATTAAGCACTGCCAACCTACTTTCCTCCTATTCTATTTACTGCTCTACTTCTGACCTACAGCGGATCAGAAACGATCTGTGACCTTCATTGAGGCTCAGGCAGAGCCAGGCGGTGCCCCAACAGACATGCTTCCTGCCACAGGCCAGCCACAGGGCTGCGGCCCAGCCCCATCCAGGAAACCAGACGGAATGGACAAACCAGTGCTCACGTCTTCCCCCGCCATTGTTGTTGCTGACCTTCACAGCCTGTCTCCCAAGCAGGTGAGGGCACTGGAGAAACAGGCAAGTCTTGCTCCTTGCATACTTCTGTCTGGGAACCATTGGGATATGCAGATGTAATCCATATAACTTAAGTCTGGGTCTGTAATGTTTTGTTAGACAGACACTGGTCCTGTCATCATGAAAAAAAAAAACTGTAAAGTATATGGCCAAGAATACATCTACTTAAGAAGGCATAAGAGAAATCTTCATACTCTTTGTTATGAAAACCCTAAGAAGAAATATTTCATAGTTAAAATAACCATTGAAAACCAGTATATAATACATGATTGACAGTTCAATTCAAAATATATATATAAATAAAGTTACCAATTTAGATGAAACCTTTAAATATAGAACCTTCTGAATCCTGTGAGAGGAACTTTTGATCTTTTCGTCGTTGTTTGATATTTTCTTGTTGTTTTGATTTTTTTCCCTGCTTTTTTAAAAAAAATTTATTTATCTTATTTATTTTTGGTTGTGTTGGGTCTTTTGTTGCTGTGTGGGCTTTCTCTAGTTGCGGTGAGCAGGGGCTACTCTTCATTGCGGTGTGCGGGTTTCTCATTGCGGTGGCTTCTCTTGTTGTGGAGCATGGGCTCTAGGCGTGCATAGGCTTCAGTAGTTGTGGCACACAGGCTCAGTAGTTGTGGCTCATAGGCTCTAGAGAGCAGGCTCAGTAGTTGTGGCACACGGGTTTAGTTGCTCCGCGGCATGTGGGATCTTTCTGGACCAGGGCTCGAACCCATGTTCCCTGCATTGGCAGGCGGATTCTTAACCACTGCGCCACCAGAGAAGTCCCTTTTTCCCTGCTTTTGATTTTTATCATTAAATTCCCATAGGTCCCACGTTCTTCTCATGTGGTGTTTAAAGAAAGCTAAGGGGCAATATACTATATACGTTTGTAAAGTCTTTAATGGTTAAAAAGCAGAAACTAACACACCACTGTAAACCAATTATACTCCAATAAAGATGTAAAAAAAAAAAAAAGCATCGTAATACCACTGTCTCATTTTTATCCTCACAGTCTACAGGATAAGTGGGGCAAAATATTATGCTCATGCAACAGGTTAGAAAACTGAGGCTTAGAAACTTGGAAGGGCCTATCTGAGGTCTCACATATACCAAAGGCTAAAACTGGGTCCACCCTTGGGATTCCTTGTCCAGTTACAGCTGTACAACAAACATTCTTTGATCCTTTTCCCTAGTACACATCCTACCTTTCCATGATGTTATGATCCTTTTGGTCACAGGGTGAAAGCCTCCCAGCTGAAGAAGGAGAAAAGGAGGAGGACACAGAAATACAAGGTGCTACAGCACATAGCCTCCTCTCTACTCAACTCTCAGACCCTGATGACTTCACAGGCCTTGAGACATCCATCCTCCTACAGCATGGAGACACTGTACTTCACATCAGTGAGGAAAATGGCATGGAGAACCCCCTCCTGTCCAGTCAGTTCCCTTTTACTCCCACTGAGCTAGGGGAGACTGAGGTAGACCTAGATGAGTCTCATGTTTAATTCTGTACCTTTTAAGAGTTGTAGGTGTAGACAAGATGTGGAAGGGATCACTTTGCTAAAAGTTGAAAACTTGCTTGGAAAAGATGAAAACATAGCACTTTACACTCAATGGGTAGCACAAATCCCAGTGGATTTTGCTGTCGATGTGCATATTGTTTCATAAACATCTTTTAAAAGTCAATGGCTAAGATGGTTTGGTTGTGTGAAGACCATAAAATCTAGGGAGGAATAAAGGGAAAGAGCCATTTAACTGCACATTGTTTATGATTCAAGAAGCCTTGAGCAGTTGAAAATGTATACTGTTACAGAGCTGCTTACCTAGGAATATTAACAAATAATGTGGTCTAAAAAGAGAAAGCAATTTTTTGAGGTTACATTATACATCTCATGCAAATGTTTATTTTTCTAATTTCAAAATCATTAAATCAGGTGGCTGTACAAGTAGCAATTTATATAAAAGTAATCAATAAGGAAAATATTAGTTTGGGGAAACTTGATAGCAAATAAGCCTGCAGCCATTTTTTTTTTTTTTTTGATCAACAATACAGCCATTTAGAAGAAGAAAAAATACTATTTTTAGAGCTGTGGATTTTTCAATATTTATTTTTTAACTGTCATTTTCATTGCATATTGTAAATCAAAATGCTAATGCCATAAGATCATTCCATTTCATAACACATTAGAGAATATTCTAGAGATTATCAGACATAATTCTGAACTAAGAAGAACCTAAATAGCCTATACTATAATAAAAATTAAATGTAAATGTAATAGCTAGAAAGAGATGGTATTCCTACTTCTAGTCCTGACTACATCAATGCCAAGATTGGGAGATATTGGGAAATGTGATTACTTTCCCTTACAGTGTCCTGTGCCTGCCCTTGATGGCATATTTTCAGATATTATATTAAGGTTAGTGTTGTTAGAATTGGTTCAATGAAATAACTCTCAATGTTAACAATATTCATATCCTTTAGATATTAAGTTTATGGTTCTCTGTAGACAGAGCTTGTATATTTTACTTTAACTTGAAGTTCAGTTACTTGAAGAAAAGTATAAAACTTGGCTTGTGAGGCTATATCTAGTGTGTTATTGATCCTATAGCAGGGCTTGGCATCATGTAGTTCAAGATTAAATTTCAAAACTTTAACAGTTTACATTACAAAACTGTTACATAACTTCTAAGTGTATAAAAACTCATATATATATATATATATATATATATATATATGTAAATTGGTATGGTGGTGAGGGTGCGTGTGTGTTTTCTAGTCCTCAAGCTAAAGTTTAGACTGTGATTACATTGCAATGAATTTGGAGCCCATTCTGTACACTTAAACTTTGACTACATTGGCTATAATATGGTATATGTATATATAAAGGAGACCTACTAAACCCACCCAAATCACAAAGGAAACTTATTTTTCTCTTAGAATTGCTTATTAAACAGGCATTGTTTTTAATGTGATATATACTTTCAAATATAATTTGGGGTTTTGGTCTCATTCACTAATAGAATGAAAGATATCTGTGAGTTAAAGTACAAAACTAAAAATTTCAAATCTAAAACTTCAAGAAAGCAGAGGTGGTAAATGGCCTCATCTATGTTTTACAATATTTTCAGGACATTTACACTTAATGCTGAATTCTCAAATGCAGAAATATACATATATAAGTGGTTTTATGATTCTTTCTAAGCTGATATATTTCGCCTGTTAAAAATTATGCTGCTCCCTTAGTGTTAGAGGCCTTATGTTTGGCAATTACAAGTGTCTGTGCTATATGAGTCTCTATGTATGTGCATGTTTTGTTCCAGTTTCTTGATTCTTGACTCATTCTCTATGTATAATCGTATCAAATATTTAAAAAGTAAAAGGGTCAAAGAAGATTGTTAAATATCTGACCAGAATCCTATATACCTTTATATATATATTTAAAAAGTATTGGGATGTTTTGAACATGACTATGCTGGCCTGTCTGCCTTTTACCCTGATTCCTTCACTCTAGTGTTATGGAAGTCTACTGGAAACTTTTTCAATAAGCTAAGTAATGTTGTACCTTGCAAAAAAGCCTCCACTCTGACAAACAGGGCCTTATAGAGTGGGAATGTTTTCATACTGGGACTCTGGAGATTTTGCAGATGTGTACATCTGTTCCATTTAAGGTGCCCTTAAACGTGTTGAATGTAACGTGTTAAATGTTTATGTGTAATTGATAAAATATCTATATGTATGTGCATAAGATTGTCACTAGATGTATTCTCAGGAATACTGTTACCTGGAGTTTGAAGGAATAATTATTTATAAAAACAAAAAAATGTCGAGCAAGATTAGAAAAAGTTCAAGATAAGGAACAATATTTTGTAATTCAAAATATTACTGAGTATATGACTAAAAGTTAATTATTACATATGATAAATATAGTATTGGTAATAGATCATTTATTAAGCTATGCTTCTTAATATTTATCTTGTTCAGAGGAAAATTAAAACAGACACCTACTTCCCATGTATAAAAAATTGGTCTCAACCAAGAGGTTGCTTCTTCTGAAATTAACTTTTGAGAGACCTTAGAATAAGCATGTATCATCCACAATAGTGGGTGTAGATTTACTCAGATTCAATTAAAGCAGTTCAAATTCTGGATACAGCATTTTCTACAGCAAAACATTTTACTTTCATTTTTCAGTGTTTGCTGCTTTCTGTAATTCTATTAGATAAGTTGTTTTTTTCCAAAAAGGAAACTGAGTTGTTGAGTGCATTGGGGCAAGGCACTGAGAACTACGGTGTCAAAAGGCATAAATGGGCATGGCAATGCTGGAGGAAAAAAAAATCTGTGGCATTTCGGGGTCTGACTAGGGCCTGTTGAGTAGGCTGGAAGTAACTGATTTGCTATTTCAAGCCTCCAAGAGTACCTTAGGCAGGATGATATCTCCTTCTTCTTTAGTTATCTGTCCCTCTGGTCAATGAAAAACATTCTCCAGTCTGCTGTCCAGCTCTGAGAGTATCTGAGACAGGAATAGAGTGTATATAGGGACCTACAAGGAAGAAAGGGTCATAAATAGAATGACAGTCCAAAATAGAAATTAAATATCCTTCCTCAAGTTGTACATGAGACTAATAGTCTCCGGAATTTGCTGCTATCACACCGAGTCATGCTGTTGCCCTGTGACCTCACACTTCCAATTCCATGGCCTTGTCTTGGCAGTGAATAAAAAGTCCCACCTCCTCATTTACTTCAGTGGGTCCTAACTGCAGCATTTCAGAAACAAAGTTTGGTTTGACACTCAGGAGAATAAAAACAAGTTTAGGGCAGAATGTATCTGGAAAAACTTAAGACAAATTTTCTTATGTTATTTTAGGATCATTTAGGATTACAGATCAATGTACCTCCATATTTTTCAAGTCACTGTGACTGCAGGATGAAAATCCTTTATTAGCCATTTAATAGGTAAAAACAAAAGATTGACTACACAGCCAACGTCCCTCAGATGACTATAAAGTTTGTTATGAGTACTGAATGACCAAAGAGCATGGAAAAAATGCATATGAATAAATACTGAAATGTTTATGAAAGATATTTATGAAAGATAAGACTTCTGTGTTTGAATATGCACATATAATAAAATAAACCTAAAAACATTTAAGATGCCTGATTGAGTTTTGTTTCTCATTTTTCAACATAGGGAATAGGTTAACTCATTCAGGAAAGTGTTCATTTTAGATCCCTGGGGTGTGCTTTTGTTTTGGATCACTGGAGCTCACCTTGATATCTCTCCTCAACCCTCATAGTCCGGCCTGAGGTCACCCTTCAATTGGACACCTCCAATTCCTTCCTCCTATTCCAAATGAGCTCCATTCTACTCATGCTTTCCATCCCTAACTTTCAAAATAAAGCAGAATGGGCATATTGGGAGACAAGTTCCCCAGTGTGACTTCTCTGCCCAGGTATGACCATCTGGAATGACTGGTAGATTTTCCGGGAGGAATGTTAAGGACCAGGTTATGTGCTGAATGTGGCCAGAACCACTATGGGATACACGTTTACCACCAGTTCTTTTATACAAAGTGCTCTATCCTTACCCTCTAAGTTATGCCCTTGCTAAATCCTTTTTTTTTTTTTTTTTTCCTCTCCCATGAATTTGTTACCTGAAAAACTGTGTTCCCCTCTTGGTGGGAGTCGAGCCAAAAGACACAACCAAGCCAAAGATCAGGAGAAGGACCTATTACTTGCAGCAAGAAAGGAGAACATGGGGGATCTCTCCCAAAGCAGTGTCTTCCCAACAGCAAAATTGGGTAAGTTTTATGCTAAGGGTACATGCGTATTGATGAAGGGGCTTGGGCTGTGGACAGAGTCCAAGATTTAGTGGATTGAAGTCATGAGGGTCAGAAAAGGTCAACATATCATCTCTTAAGTTCCTGTTGATCTGGTGGTTGAGGCTTTAGGCTTATCATTTCCATTGAAAAGAACTGGTTGAATTTACAACTGATACACTATCTTCGCCATTGTTACTTCTCTTGCCTGATAACAGGCATTTGCTTCTGCATTCTTTGTCCCCTTAAGATCATTAATTACTACACAAAAGAATCTGAAAAAGAATGCATATATGTATATATACACCCGAATATATAACTATATAACTATATAACTATATAACTATATAACTATATATATATATATATAACTGAATCACTTTGCTGTACACCAGGAAGTAACACAACATTGTAAGTCAACTATACTTCGAAAAAAAAAAAAAATGACCTTTAGGACAAAATCACTTTCTTCTTTCCTTAACAAAGACATCTCCATAGCTTATACCTTTTCTTACCCCAATACATAGTGTATTTCTATTATTATATCTGGTACCTTTAACCACATATATTACTTAGAATTCTCAATCCTTTGAAATTTTAATTTTTAAATGAAAATAAAGAAGTGAATATTGATCATTGTGAACTGTAAAAAAAAAAAAATTAATTACTGAGACCTGTTCAAGGGCAAACATTGTGGCCAGGCTTAGATGACAAAATAGCTTAGGCCCAAAATGCCTTCTCTTATGTCAAGAAAGCCATGCCTGGTTTTCTTTCTCCAGAGACCCCTCCTCCCCCACCTCATCTGCTTACAGTTTTACTACAGTTATTTTCCCCACCCAATGATCCTAGACACATTTGGCAAAGAAATAGCCACTCTTACCCTGTTCTGGATTTTGTCTGAACAGTAAATAAATGTATTGCAATTTGTCAATAAGCATTCCTGTGAGAGAAGGTAAGAAGGATGAAGGCCAGAAGCAGAGGAGAGTAATAATAACCACCACCATTTTATACTGAGCACCAGGCATCCGGTCCTGGGCACAGACTTGGATTCACAAATCGTAAACGTTGAGCACTGTCTTAATAGATGAGAAAATTGGAGGCAGGGAGAAGTGACTTGCCAGGTCACCCAGCTAGTATCTGGTAGAGCCAGGATTCCGCCCTAAATCAGACTCCCACCGCTCTTGAGAAGGATTCAAAGAGAAATAGGAAGAAGGGTGTTTTTTTCGTTGTTCTTGGACAAGTACAGGGACGGAGAGGAAAGGAACGCATATGCAAACGATGGAGAAACAAAAAAGTGATAAGAGGGCAAGAGCTGAGGGGGGACCGCAGGGGAAGTAAAACTAAAAAAGATTAAGAAACTCCTCATAAGACTGGGAGACCTGAAAGGCTTGTTTTAAAAACAAAGGTCAGAGGAAGGAGGAAGGTGCCTCACCCCGAGGCCCCGCCCCTAAGCCCTTAGAGTGGCACCCCTCCCGCTAGGGGAGGCGGGACTTCCCCCCTCAAGGCAGCTGCGGCCGGTGGAGTCCGGAAGACTCTACTGGGAAGAGGCGGGGCCAAAACTGTGCGGCCAATCGGGGCGCGACGCCTTCGTCTTGCCGGGGATCTCTCTGGGTAACTTGCTTTAGAGAACTAGCACCATGGCGTCTGGCTGCAAGATTGGCCCGTCCATCCTCAACAGCGACCTGGCCAGTTTAGGGGCGGAGTGCCTTCGGATGCTGGACTCTGGGGCCGATTATCTGCACCTGGATGTAATGGACGGGTAACTCTCCGCGGGGCTCGGGTCTGGGTTGCCGCGCGGGGCGGGATAGGCGCACCTTTATTGAGTGCCTGTTGGGTGCACGGCGTCCCTGTACCGCGGAGCGCCTCGCTCTGAACGCGGTACTGAGAAGGAGCCTGCGGTGGGAGCCCTGGAGGCCCTGCTTGGAGGGGACCTGAGTCGGCATCCTGGGCTGCGACCGCGTCCCAAACCTCAGCCATCTCCCCTCCCCCCACGTAACGTGTGGTCTTCTAGCACTTAGCGCCTGGAAGCGACCTTAAATCTCTAGGATCCGTCTCATTTTCAGTTGGGAGAAACTGATGCCCAAGGGGATAGGCATGACTTGCCCAAGCTCATATAGCTAGTTAGTGGCAAAGCTGGGGAGAAAGACTTGTGTAAGGATGACGAGTTTGGCACCTGGAGTGAGAACGCCCGACTTCTGCCACTTGCTGGGTTACTTGGGACAAGCCATTTAACCTCATTGAGCTTCAGTTTCATTATGTGAAAAATGGGAGTAATAACACCACCGCTTCGGCATCTTTGGAAGATGAAATGACCTCATACACGTAGTTTACAGTGCCTGGCATATAGTAAATTCTCTGTAATTGTTAGTTGTTGTATCATTGTTCAAATTATGATTTTCCTGTCTATTTTCTCTTCAGGCACCCTGCTCTTCAGGGAGGTCAGTTTTTTGTAAGTAACTTTTAAGCACTGTAGTTACAGCCCATAATCAATATTGTTTGAAATCAGAATGATGCTAGTTTCTTAAGTTGGTTATAAAATGAGGAAAAATCATAGAGAAAACAGTTAAGACTCTCTCAGCGTTACACACATTGTGACAGAGTTGCAACTTGGATCTTGGGTTTGCCAAGTGGTTCTCTGAGCCCCAATGATCACAGGCCATAAGATCAAAACAGCCATTACCTTGGCTTGGGGTAGAAAAGTAAATTTATTGGAAATAGTAAAATCTCTGTGTACTCTCATGCAAATCTGCAAATTCATGTTTTTTACGAAAGATGACCAGTCACTCCCTTGTCTTTTTAACGTCACTCCTCTTATGACAGCTTTGTCTTCTTTGTTCTGTCTGGTTTAATCTGCTGTTTCTCTTTTGTATTCCACTCAGTTACCTCAACACCGTGCCTAACTGATAATGTCAAAGAAGATTAGTAAATATTACCTCTTACAAAACCTTGATTTTTAGTTTGGTATCACATATATTTCTACTTCTGTATATTTTTTTGATACCTTTGCTTGAAAGCCCTGAACCTTCACAGGTAATATTACTGGAGTGTGTACCTCCCAGATGGGTAGCTACATTTTTGGGTCTGAGACACAAAATGAGACAAAATTTTGTTTCTGAGACACTTGAGGGTCTCAGGACAGAACAGACTACGAGTATATGTGTGTAGTGTGTTTGTCACAGAGAGCAGCTTGGTTGTAAATAAGTCTTGTCCAATGTTTGAGCGAATGGAGAAAATAATTTGTTCCAGTTTACCAATCAGAATATCAGTGACAACAGCAATAGGTAATATTTACAGGCACTTGACTATTTCTGGTCTGATACTTTTTGTGAATTATTTCACACGACACTATGAGCTTGGTGCGTTATCTCTGCATCGACAGAGATTAAAGTCACCTCGTAGCTAAGAAACGGCGGAGCCAGGATTTGAAGCATGCAGCAGCTTGTTTTGTCTCTGAAACTGTCTTCTGTGGGTATTAGGCTTACAGAGAATGATTAAGATATTCTCTGTTTTCAAAGAACAACTATATTTTTTGATATTTATTTCATATCTCTCCTGCTGCACCGTAAGCTCCCTGAAAGCAGAGACTGTTTCTTTGGCTCACCTCTGTATTCTCTGCAGGAAAAGCACCATGGCAAGCTTAATTATAATTGGTTGGATGAATGGCTTTATCATAAGGGAGGGATCTCTAAGGAATCTTTTTTGCCCCTCCCAGCTCTATGGCAGACCCTGAGCTTATTAAGATAAAGTATTTTTTTATTGACTCATTTCCCCCTTTACCGGGAAACATCCATGGTTTGCAAAAACTAAATTCTGCATACACCATTTTAAAAACCCTTTCTCTGTTAAGCTTCACAACTTTCTGAGCTAAGAGCTATTTTTATTCCCCTTTTGCAAAGGAGGAAACCAGATTGGGGAGGTTCAGCCCCTTCCCAGTGTTCCACCCGAAGAAGCAGAGCCTGGCTGAGCTGCAGTGCCTCCTAGGCCCAGGGTATGAAAGAGGGGCTGTGGACTCCCTTTCCCAAGGCAGCCAGCCCCAGTTTACCTTCCCTCCAGGTAGTGCCTCCATGCTTCTTTTCCTGGTCCCCTGAAAAATCTCCAACATTACACTGAGCTTGCATGCCCTTGTTTTCTAGTCCCCTCTCTTCCCTTGAAGCCCACACTTCTGATTAAAACTGAACGTCTTCATTTTGAAATTCAGGAACAAGTTCTGGAAACACTGGTGGGTGGAGCACTAGTATGGTTGGATATTTGAAATAAAGGACAAGTGGATTTTCTGGAAAAGAAAATTGGAAAGCATGTAAATATAAATGTGTCATGACAGGACAGTGACTGGAAATGTGTTGGTCGTAAGTGTAGGAACTGAGCAGATATTCAATTTCTAAATTAGGACCAGGGAGATTTCACGATACTACTAGACCTGACTGACTTCAGTACTGGGCCCACAGTGTCACAAGGCCACCATTAGCCGGGCCAGATGTTCTTCATTTTTCCCGTCTCCATCTGCTGTCTCACTCCTCCATGTTACCTGCCAGCCTACCCCCCCCACCGTAGGCATAGGTGTGATTCCTTGTTCACAGGAAGCGTTGTTTGGTTACAGTCTTGCTGAATTTTATATCAACCTTGATCCTCCTCTTTGCCTTGTTGGGAGATCTGGTAAAGGTTTGCTCTTTGTGAAAATTATCCATGTGATGGGGGATCAAAATAATCGTATCCCTTATTCCAATATTCTAAACGATTATAGCTTAATCTCATAAGTTCTTTGGGAGAAAAGGACACTTTTTAATTGCATTTTAATTTTGGCAGTCTTTACTCCAAAATGGCATTATAGCTTCTGTTTCCCAGTGAAGTAAAAGTATATTTGTTTTATTCTCATATTTTCTCAAGATGTGGTTATTGTGTTTATTTTCGTGATAAACGAAGCCTAAGGTTGAGACATCAAAAATACTTCTGAGGGCAGACAGAAAAAACAGTGAATGAAATCCAGATCTTTCAATCTCAGATTTGTGTAGTATTCAGTAGTCCTTGCTGCCTGCTTATGTGACTCTTACCTCCGAGTTCTAAGTAAATATAAAAAGCATCTTATCCATAACCCTGGCAGCTACTGCTCGTAGGCGAATGGTAGAATGATTTCCAAAATACTAGAAATCCAACCTCCAAGGACCAGGGTGCTGGAGAGTAAAAGTGTCTGTACCCATCCACCGTACCCATCCCTCTCAGGTGTGTCCTGACCTCTCTGTCTTAAGGCTCTGCTCCTCCCTTGGACTTTCTTCTTCTGTTAGTTATTAGCTGTCAGTGGAGGAGCAGACAAGCCTGGCAGTTAAGAGCCTGAACTTTGGAGCTAGATTGCCTGTGTTTAACTCCTGCCTCCAGTGCTTATTGGTTGTGTGAGCTTGGGCCTCTTATTTTCTCATCTGTAAAATACAGGTAATAGTGGCACCTGTCTCACTGAATTGTTGAGAGGGTTGGTTGGTTGGTTGGTTTTGGTTTTGTTTTTTGGCTGCGCAGCACGTAGGAGGATCTTAGTTCCCTGACCAGGGGTCGAACCCGCATCCTTTGCATTGGAAGTGCGGAGTGTTAACCACTGGATTGCCTGGGAAGTCCCTGTTGTGAGGTTTTAATGAGTTAATATATTGGAATGGTTTAGAATGGTGCTTGGCCTGTATGTGTTTTAATTTTTTATTAACACTCCTTCTGCCTGCCTGTCATCTTAAGCTCAAGACTTTTGGACGTGGTTTATTCTCTCTCTTCAACCTTCCCCCTCCCCCGCATCTTATCACTTAGGAGATCCTATCACCTGCTGTCCTTGTTTCCATTCCTACTGTTTCTTGCCATTTAGCAGCACCTCTTGCCTCCCTTCTTCCAACTTACTGCCCAGTCTGTCTGCCTGCTGTATTGTTTGCATCTTATTTTTCATTTGTGTCTCTCTTTTAAAATCTCACTTGATCAGGATAAAGTCAAAACACTGAGCCTGGCGTTTGGTGCGCTTAATGTGACACAGTCTGCCTCCTGCCTTTTTCATACTAGCCAGGGTGGGCAATAACATCTCCCCCTTCTTTGAACTTAATTTAGTTATTTCTGCCTTTGCTTCATTTCCTTCCCCATTTTTACAAATTCTGTTTGTTCTGTAAATCTCACGATCTTACCCCTTTTTAAAAAGTGCTATTCTACTTGCCTCTGGAACTGTTTTGCCTTAATGTTGCCTACTTGTTATTGTGTAGCTTTTCTTAACAGTCCTCATACAGGGTAATGCCTACTACTTTAACAGAGAAAGCCCAGATTTCAGTGGCTTAATGTTATGAAGTTTCTCATTCATGTAATAGTTTGGTGTGAAATGTCTGTCCATGCAGAAATTGAGGGACCTAGTCCCCTTCCATCCTGTGGCTCTGCCATTCCTTAAGGGCCTCTTTACTGGTGGAAGGGTAAAGTGAGAGCAGAACAGGAATACTACTCAACCTCCTGGGCTCTGCAGTGACGCCCGTCACTTAAGCTCACAGTCCATTGGTGAGAACTAGTCACATGGGCCACTAGATGTGAAGGGAGTTGGGAAGTGTGGTCCTCGGCTGAGCTGGCTTCCTACCAACAGCTGTGCTGTAACAGTCAGTCATGAATTCTGGTGAGTCATTAGCCATCTCTTACCCGTGAGATTGTAAACTTTTCTGGGGTGAGCAGGAACACTCACATATTCCTTTATGAAATACAGTAGTCTCTGAAGCACTCAGCCTGGGGCGTACATAGAGGAGGTTTCTTTAAATATTGAAGTGAGCTGGCGATAGAACAAAAGGACTAACCAGAGTAGGATAATGGTGAATTACTTTGGGTCTGATATCAGAAGCCTTAATTTGAATCCTGCCCCAACAAATTATTAACTGGATGACTTAAGGAAGTTATGTATCCTGTGCTCTTCAAATGGGGATAATGACAGCATCTACTTCATAGGGCTGTTGTGAAGATGAAATGAATTAAGGTACAATATCTGGTATGTTGTAAACTCTCAGTAAGTGGTGGTTATTAGTATACATTAAGTGTCTTTTGTTTTTTGCGGTACGCGGGCCTCTCACTGTTGTGGCCTCTCCCGTTGCGGAGCACAGGCTCCGGACGCGCAGGCTCAGCGGCCAGCCGCTCGGTGGCATGTGGGATCTTCCCGGACTGGGGCACAAACCCGTGTCCCCTGCGTCGGCAGGCGGACTCCCAACCATTGCACCAAAAGGGAAGCCAACATTAAGTGTCTTTATTGATAATCTTTAAGAAAGTTTCGATAAACTGTCATTTTGTGCCCTGTGATAGAGGTGGATTAGAAGTAGCCACAGGCAGCCGGTGATAGGTTGATTTGAGAGACCTGTAATCAGAGTCCTGAACTTCCTAACTAGTGTGTGACTTGGGCAAGTCATATAACTTTTGGGGTTTTGGTTTTGTCATCCTTCTGTTTCTACTTGTCAGGGATTTTGAATTACAGAGTTAAATAGAGTAAATCATGTGACATTATTATGATTTGCTGAAATATCAAGGAGATAACTGCTCTGTAAAACTGAAATTATACAGATATTTTTAGTGTTGTTTAATACCGATGGTGTTATTGAAAAATAATTGCAATCACAGATAGTCTCCTCTACTCCCATCAGAATACATATTGAGAAAAATACAGAAACTGAATCGAAAACATTTTCAGAGCAAGATTTTGTTTGTCTTGTAGGCATTTTGTTCCCAACATCACCTTTGGTCACCCTGTGGTAGAAAGCCTCCGAAAGCAGCTAGGCCAGGACCCTTTCTTTGGTAAGTGGGTGTTACACTGTCTGAAGCTGGATGTGTTGCTCAAGTAAAGGGAAAGTAGCTGGTTGATTTCTCAACCTCCAGTTTCTTCTTGTACCCTTTTCCCTCCTCCCTGTGCTGGGGTTTCATTGACTGCCTGTAAGAAGCCTAATTCTTACCCGCTTCAGGGCCTGGGCACTTTGGCTAATATCTTTGCCTAGAAAGCTGTGTTCTCTTGACCAGTGCTGCCTCATCTTTCCTCCTCACATCCTTTGTTGTTTCTTCAGAGAGCCCTGTCTTAAATTAACCTTTTCCCTGTTACATCACCTTGTTGATTTTCTTCTTAGAATTTCTTTCAATCTGAGATTACTTTTATCAAACTCTAAATGCCTTAAGGGCAGGATTTCATCGACTTAGTTTTTTGCAGTTTTCCTAGAGCTTAGCATAGACACAGCTGGGGCTCAATGTAATTGTTAAATGAATTTATGAATTGATTGACTTATGGTCTGTATTTGAAGCCAATTCATGGAAATTGGAGCTTTCTACAAGTGGGGTCTATGTATGCTCCACTCCAACATTGTAGGATAATGTGAATTAAGGATTTTTAAGACCAGTGACCTAGAAGTTACTTTTTATGGAATATAGATTCAGTCCACATATCCTTGTTGCTGCTGCTGCTGCTGTTTTAAACTAAGTTAGCAGTGACTCACTTGCCAGATCTCTGGTAATAAGACATTTGGTGAGTTCTTGTAAATATGTGTTTTTATGTAACTCATTACATAAATTTAGTAAAACTTAGATTTTTTTTTTCTTTTTTCTTTTTTTTTTTTTGTGGTACGCAGGCCTCTCACGGCCGTGGCCTCTCCTGTTGCGGAGCACAGGCTCCGGACGCGCAGGCTCAGCGGCCATGGCTCACGGGCCCAGCCGCTCTGCGGCATGTGGGATCTTACCGGACCGGGGCACGAAACCACGTCCCCTGCATCGGCAGGCGGGCTCTCAACCACTGCGCCACCAGGGAAGCCCAAAACTTAGATTTTTTAATTGAAATATTGTGGGCTAGTTTTAAAAAATTTTTTAATAAATTTATTTGATTTTAATTTTTTGGCTGCATTGGGTCTCTGTTGCTGCGCGGACTTTCTCTAGTTGCAGTAAGCGGGGGCTACTCTTCGTTGTGGTGCGCGGGCTTCTCATTGTGGTGGCTTCTCTTGTTGCAGAGCACGGGCTCTAGGCATGCAGGCTTCAGTAGTTGTGGCACACAGGCTCAGTAGTTGGGGCTCATGGGCTCTAGAACGTAGGCTTAGTAGGTGTGGCCCGTGGGCTTAGTTGCTCCTTGGCATGTGGTATCTTCCCAGACCAGGGATCCATCCCGTGTCCCTGGTTCGATTGGCAGGTGGATTCTTAACCACTGCGCCACTAGGGAAGTCCCTGTGGGCCAGTTTTATGAAGGTATGGCAGCCACTAGCCACATGTAGCTATTTAAATTAGTTAAAAGTAAATAAAATTAAAACTAGTTTCTTAGTGGCATTAACCACATTGCAAGTTCTCAGTAGCCACGTGTGGCTTGTGACTACTGTACCGTCCAGTGCAGTTATGGAACACTGCAAGCATCGCAGGAGGCTGTTAGAGCCTCTCTGTAGGCTCCATCCACTTCGAATGTACCAAAGGAAATGTACATTATCACCTAATTTACGTGGCATGAGGGAAACAATGTTCCACCAACATGTTCACTCTTTTGAAATTTCCAAATAATGGAATATAATCCTCTTGATTATCTGAACTTTTTTTTTTAACTACATTTTGGAAAATGAATTTTCCAGGGTAAATTCATTCTTATGATTGTCAGAGTTGGATGAAATAAGTAGCATTCTTGGTCCCCCCACCTTCCCTGGCTTGTACAGTGGCCACAGAATTCCCAACTGTGGCTTTGTGTGGACTGAAAATATGTATGTATTTTTCCGTTTCTCTCCCTTTTAGTTGTCTCCAAGAGTTACTTCTCACTGCTGTTTGACTCCCCTCCTATCTCTATCTGTGCCTCTTCTCTTACCAACTCAACTGCCACCACCCCACACAATCTGCTTTTCCTTTCTGTTTTTAGTTTGTTGTTTGCTGATAAACTTGCTGATCAGTCTTTCCAGAGGTGAATCTCAAGTAAAGATGAATGGACTTGATATGCTTTAGTGTTTGGGTTTTGTGACCTTTGTTTTTTATATTATATGTTTTTGTTTGTTTAATTCTTGGATACTGGTTGTTGGATAATTGATACGTGCTATATCCTAGGAGTTAGATCCCAAGTTGTATGTATAACTGCTAAAGCTTTTAACTCGTCAATCTCAGTATTGAGTAGAATTTGCCATCTAAGAAGTGAAGTGGTAGGGAAAAGTCGTTTTTGTTCTTAGCTAAATCAGTGGTCTTCAAGTATGGTCTGAGGACCCGTGGGAGTCCTTTTCAGATGGTCCATGGCATCAAAACTATTTGTAGTTTGATTTGTAAATTACTTGTACTGATATTATTTGCCATTATTTATGCTGATGGTGCAAAAGCAGTGGTGAATTAGTCTCCTGATGCCTTAGCCTGAGACAAGGCAGTGATACTGAACTATACAGGTAGTCGCGATATTCTTATTTGCCATACATTCATAGTATCCTCTGTAACAAGTATCCTTGATGAATTGGTACAAGTGATTGATTTAGTAAATCTTGATCCTTGAGTGCATGTCTCATTAGTGTTTAGTGTGACAAAGTGGAAAATACATATAAAGCACTTCTATTAAATCCTGGAGGATGATAGTTTCCTCGAAGAAAACCATTGTGCCATTGTTCTAAGCTGTGAACTGAAAGTGCTAGTCATGAATACCATTTTCCCTTGAAAGAACAACTGACACATGAACTGTGGTTATCAGACTTGGATATTTTACTGACATTTTCTTTAAAATTAACTAAGTGAACCTGTCACTTCAAGGAAAGCGGCTCCTCAATTTTCACTGCCACCGATAAAGTTAGAGTTTGCAAGTGAAAGTTGGAATTTTAGAAAACTTATATCTGCCTCTCTGAGCTTGATAGCTTCCCAGGGCTCACAGCTTTTCTGACCAGATCTGTAATATCATTAACAAATGCGGGGTTTGGATAGTATATAACGAAATGTGTCACTATTTGGAAGATCTGTGTAACTCAGTGAACCAGTAGTACTAAAAGAGCCGTTCAGAATGTAGACTAATGGGTTTGAGTGTAACAAAGTACGAAAAGGTCACTGGTGGGGTTTATGGATTCCACGTTGCCACTAACCTTTCTAAAAAAAGTACCACTTGTTGAGTTTTGGGGTAGAAATAGAATATCCACACTTGAGTGAAAAGGCTGTGGATGTAGGTACTCCTCCCTTTTCTATGCACTTTTTTCCCTTCATATAAAACAACAGATTGCAGGAGATTGAATGCAGAGCAGGTGTGAGAATATAGATGTCTTCTCTTAAGGCAGACATTAGCGACTCGCAAAAATGTAAAACAGTGCCACTCTTACATTAACGTGTAATGGATTTATTTTTATTATCATTATTATTTTTTAATGAATTAATAAGTAGACACTAAAATTTTTTTAGTTTGCATTTCTAATACATTAAATATTGATAAATATAACCCACATCAACAATATTTTGGGGGGAGGGCTTCAGTAATTTTTAAGAGTGCAGAGGGAGTCTGATAATAGAACATGTGAGAACTGTATCTTAATTATAGGCAGGTTAGCTGAGCCATCAATTCCCCAAATACTAGAGGATGTCCAGTGAGGGTTGCTAGTAGTGACTGCATGCTAGAGATTGAACAGGGATGACTTAGCAGTCTGGTAACTTAGGAAAGAGTAAACTTGATCTTTTAAACCAGATTGAATTTTTTTTTCTTGTTTATAACACGAAGGGGGAAAAACACCAAATTGAGTTTATCTTTTAAAAGCAAGAGTTTGCCTATTAAAATATGTTCTATTTTTGTTACTTTTATTAGTTTAGAAATATAAATGCTAGTCTTGGCTTCATTAATCAGGCTGTATACTCTGTTTTCCTGACATTTTTCAAAGCCTTGTTGCATTTTATAATCTTAGTTACTGAGTTCTGGAATACTAGAATTTTTTTCTTTAATATAGCTTTGCTGTGTCAGCAATGTGCTCCCTCTAACAAAACAAAAAGCTCAGAACTCTCACTGCCATCTGTCTGGCGCAGGAGTGTCTACTGTTTTCTTCTTCCCAGCGTTACTTCTTGCTTTCACTTCGTTTAAGCTGCCCTCTCCTTCTCATGAAATGCTATTATGTTTTAAGTCAAGATCTTTAAGAAGGCCATGCTCATTTCTTCCCAAACATATCCTCATACGATTTGAGCTTTAGGATCAGGATACGTGGCAGGCTTCTTAGGTTAACGTGTTCTTCCCTCTCAGTCTGTTCCTTTTCTTGCAGTTGTCTGCCTCTCAGTTGATGGCACTTCTCTTCTAGCTCCTCAGGCCAAATCCTTGCACCATCTGACTCTCCTCTCACTCTGCACTTCTTTTTATTTTTTTTAAAACAGCTTTATTGGAGAGTAATTGCTTTACAATGGTGTGTTAGTAGTTTCTGCTTTATAATAAAGTGAATCAGCCATATGCATACATATATCCCCGTATTCCCTCCCTCTTGCGTCTCCCTCCCACCCTACCTACCCCACCCCTCTAGGTGGTCACAAAGCACCGAGCTGATCTCCCTGTGCTATGCGGCTGCTTCCCACTAGCTATCTGTTTTACATTTGGTAGTGTATATATGTCCATGCCACTCTCTCACTTCGTCCCAGCTTAACCTTCCCCCTCCCCGTGTCCTCAAGTCCATTCTCTACATCTGCGTCTTTATTCCTGTCCTTCCCCTAGGTTCTTCAGAACCTTTTTGGTTTTTTTTTTAGATTCCATATATATGTGTTAGCATACAGTATTTGTTTTTCTCTTTCTGACTTACTTCACTCTGTATGACAGAGTCTAGGTCCATCCACCTCACTACAAATAACTCAGTTTCGTTTCTTTTTATGGCTGAGTTATATTCCATTGTATATATGTGCCACATCTTCTTTATCCATTCATCTATCAGTGGACACTTTCACTCTGCACTTCTGATCCACAGCAGCCCCTGTTGTCCCTGCCTCCCGAACATACCCAGAATCCCTACCATTGCTCACCATCCTCAGTTGCTGGGTTTTTTGCCTTGGCCTTCTTAGTCGGATCTTGTCACTTGACTCAAAATCCTGTAGTGTTTGTTCTGCATCGTTCAGGATAAAACCTGGTGGGCTGCAGAGCTCTGTACTCTCAGCCGGTGCTTCTCTGACCTCATCTTCTCTCCCCAGTGCGCCCCCGGCCCCAGCCACACTGGCCTTATTTACTACCAACCTAGTGTGTATTGTCTTCACTCCTTTTATTTATCTCTCCCACTAAGAATGTAATCCCTGTGACAGCAGAGATTTTTGTCTGTTTTTTGCTGTACTCCTGCGGCCTAGAAAAGTTAATGGTGTGGCAAGTGCTCAATAAAATATTGGTGGGGAGAATCACTTAATTTAGCTTTCTTATTTTATAAATGAGGAAGCCAGTCCACATAGATAACATGACTTCTTTAAGTTTTTTAGAATGGGATTTCCTGGCCCTGGACCTAGGTTTCCTGGTATCTAGTTATTTTCATAAACAGCGCCATAGGCTTTTTGTGGAAAAATGGGGTTTTTTTTGGTAAATGAGTTTAACCAAAGCCTTATCTTCAGGATGAAGGGAGGTTATCTCTACAGAAGTGTAACTTCTGTATGTTTAACAATTAACAGATGCCAGAAGAGTTCATATCTGAAATAGCAAAAACTCCAGGCTGGCTTCAATAATACAAGCCAACTACTTTCCTTATAGTAATACTTAGGGGATACGTCTTTTCTTTCCAGACATGCACATGATGGTGTCCAGGCCGGAACAGTGGGTAAAACCAATGGCTGTAGCAGGAGCCAATCAATATACTTTTCATCTCGAGGCTACTGAGAACCCGGGGGCTTTGATCAAAGACATTCGGGAGAATGGAATGAAGGTGAGAGCTCAACAGTGATGGTAATGTTTGTTTGTTTTTTTTACAATAAACTTATTTATTTTTAGCCGTGTTGGGTCTTCGTTGCTGTGCGTGGGCTTTCTCTACTTGCGGCGAGCAGGGGCTACTCTTCATTGTGGTGCGTGGGCTTCTCGTTGCTGTGGCTTCTGTTGTTGCGGAACACAGGCACGCGGGCTCAGTCATTGTAGCTCGCGGGCTCTAGGGTGCAGGCTCAGTAGTTGTGGTGCACGGGCTTGGTTGCTCTGAGGCATGTGGGATCTTCCCGGACCAGGGCTCAAACCCGTGTCCCCTGCATTGGCAGGTGGATTCTTAACTACTGCGCCACCAGGGAAGCCCGATGGTAATGTTTTATACTATTTATTCTCAGAGTTGGGAAGATTTGGTGGAAGACCTGAAATGATAGGTGGAGAAGACTGGACTTAGGCAGCTATTCGTCAGGTTTGAAGATAGAGTTTAAGTATAACTTGTTTGTCAGATAAGATTGATACATTCCACTAATGTTTTCTGAAAGTTTCTACCTTTTAGAAACATTTACTTTTGACAGTCTTGTTGACTTTTTTTAAAAAAAAGTAATTACAGTCTGAACAGTTTATGTATTCCATTTATGTATGTATTCTATACTTTAAGAATAGACCTTTCTACTGGGCCTGATATGCAACAGTAATGTAATACGGAAATAATTATTCATGTGATATAGCAAATTTGTCTCTGTTACAGGTTGGCCTTGCTATCAAACCAGGAACTACAGTTGAGTATTTGGCACCATGGGCTAATCAGATAGATATGGCCTTGGTTATGACAGTGGAACCTGGGTTTGGAGGGCAGAAATTCATGGAAGATATGATGCCAAAGGTAAAAGAAGTATTTGGTTCTGGGGTAAGGCTTTTATTCTGTAAGTTCATTCAGTAAGCATTTATTGGGCTACTTGTATGTTTAGACCTGTACTGTTCTGAAGGTGGGGAGATGAGGATGCCTATATATCATTGGAATACAGTATGAGAAATGCCCCAAGAGATTTAGGTTTGGAGATCATAAAAGATACTACATCTTAGTCTTGAAATTTTTTTTCAAAACCGTTATCTCTGTAACCTTGAGATCTCTTGGGAGTTTTCATTGAATATTGAGGGTTTTGTCTTTGTCTTGTTTCTGTGAAGTATATTTTCTGCAAAGCCATGACAAATTGAATGCCATTTGCCAAACAGAACAAAGCTTGCTTTTATAAAACTTAGTTTGTTACAGTACATTAAAAGCTGGTTTTCCCCAATCATAATTTGTATTGATATAAAGTTATTGTCTGAGACATTTGGAGTCATATTTTAGTGGCTAATATCAGTGATTTTTTATTTGGTGTTTTTCCCTCTACCTATCCACTTAGTCACTTACTTCCTTGTGTATAACTAGGTTCACTGGTTGAGGACCCAGTTCCCGTCTTTGGACATTGAGGTTGATGGTGGAGTAGGTCCTGACACCATCCATAAATGCGCAGAGGTGAGACTGCTTGACTGCAACCTAGACCAGTTTCCTATCAAATGTAATGACAGGACAGGTCTTGTCTGCCAAAGAGACTTCCTAAATAGGCTTTCTTTCTTAGAAAATTTTTTTTTTTTTTTTTTGCGCTACGCTGGCCTCTCGTTGTGGCCTCTCCCGTCGCGGAGCACAGGCTCCGGACGCGCAGGCTCAGCGACCATGGCTCACAGGCCCAGCCGCTCCGCGGCATGTGGAATCTTCCCGGACCGGGGTACGAACCCGTGTCCCCTGCATCGGCAGGCGGACTCTCAACCACTGCGCCACCAGGGGAGCCCTAGAAAAGTATTTTTTTGTTTAAATGTAAGACCAGGAAAATAAAGAGCGATAAGTGAATATTCTGAAACCACATAATCATTAAATAGTAAGTCCTGGTTATCTCAGTAATGAAAAAATTCTTTGGAAAGGAATAAGCTGAATGCCAGCCTGTGGAATATCATTGAAAAGTTCCAGGGCCTTTGAGACAGTTTTCCAAAATAGGGAAAGAAAACATACCCGCTTGTAAAGGGAAAAAAGAGTGTTATTCTGTAGAACTTAGGTGTATTAGCTACTGATTTGTCCCTTGCAAGCTACTAAATCTGTCCCTCTGTAGAAGTGGGATGACTTTTTTTTTTCCAAGTGGCTCGCTAGGCTGAGTTAGGCTCCTGAACTTCATAAAAGGATACCAGCCCTCCCTGTAGCATTACAGGTGATTAAAGTTTATGTGACCTGCTTTTATTAAACAGCATGGTCTAATCTGCACTTTCAGTGTTTTGTATAAATGCCACACTTTCCTGCTTGATACTTATCAAAAGCTTGACTGTGGTCAATATGGAGGAGGTGCTGGCCAGACGATTAGTGAGCATGTATCCTTTGACCCCTTGTGGAATTCTTTTTTACTGAACTGTGCTTGGTCATTAATGCTGTTCTTGCTTACATTACGAGACATGTTAGGTTGTAACTCTATAAAACTAGTATTTTTTTCTTTTTTTATGAGGAACGTTGTTAAGAGATGTAGTGTGCTGTATCATAGGGTGAGTGTCTCTAATTGGAGAAATTTTCCTTAGCTTCAGTGGTTCCCCCAACAGTCCTCCCTTTCTTTTAGCACCGAATCACATAATAGATTGGATTTCCCTCCTTGAGTCAAATCCTAGGAATCTCAGAGATAAATTTGGACTCATCTTACTTGGTTTTACTCTGACTTCTTTGCTTTCATATTGAAAAACATCTTGAAAATCTTTTTTAAGCCACCTCAAAAGCATTCTGGAAGGCAGTGAAGCATATATAAGAAGTTCCATTCCTTCTGGCCTCACAATGAGAAATAATTTAATGTTGCCCTGTTTTATGGATTCTTTCACATTTTAGCAATAATTGTCCTTTTAGACTACCTACCAATTCTTATACAAAATTCAGAGATGAAAAGGTTGATTTTTTAGGAGCTGTGGGGGGAATTGGTATACAGGGGAAGACCTTAATAGATTTAAGGATTAAAGGTTTATTAGAAAAGATGCAGTGTAGTTTATTTAGAGGGGGTTACCAAAGTCAGTGATTTCTTAGACACATTTAAAAATAATTTCACATCCTCATTTAAGCATTTTCTTTTTTCATTGAACTAGCTGCCTAAGTATGTTCATCTTAAAGTGGCTTTTTTACAATTAAAGTGCTGACTGCCAGCTGCAAGCGTAGAAGAAACTCTAGTCCAGGAATTGTTTTAGGTTTTTCTGCATCTTCCTTTGAGGCATAACCTTAAGTGTTTACTTCTTCCAGGCAGGAGCTAACATGATTGTATCTGGCAGTGCCATTATGAGGAGTGAAGACCCCAGATCTGTGATCAACCTGTTAAGAAATGTTTGCTCAGAAGCTGCTCAGAAACGTTCTCTCGATCGATGAAACCACAAGGAGTCCAGGGTTTCTGCTTATGAGATCTCCTTTTTATTGGAAAACAAGAATATTGACTACCAAATCATACCACAGTTGAGGCAGTGCTGCTTTTCCGAGCAATTATTCATTCCAGTGACTAAAATCCATTTTGCAGAATGTTCCAAGAGGTTAGAAATTGGTGTGTATTACGTTTTCAGTGATGGAATTTAAAGATTAGTGTGGTAAAATACCATTTTTACTGGGAGACTTGATTTTTATAAAGAGTAAAAATATGGCTGTATCAAGGTTATGAACAGAAATGTGTCTTAATGCCTAAGGAAGGCATATTAGCTACTATGAAAAAAAATTTTTTTTCTGTATTTCTAAAAAGAGTTTTCTTTGCTTCTTGGCTTTTCTGAAAGCAAAGGAAGTCCTGTTTTTCCGGTTTCCTGTCATTCTTGATTTGTGTATTTGCATGATAACTAAGTTTGGATGTGGCTGGGATGGATGGCTCTTCTAGCTTCGAAAACATGTATTTTTTACTTTGCACCTTATATTTGATACATAAAAAAACCCGAGTGTATTATGAAGTCCAGGGATTTTCAGGTGGTCTGTTGTAAAACGCAAGCACAAGTTTTATCAGGGTGTTTTCTTTGTTAATTTTGCCATAGCGGCAGGTTATTCAGTGGTTCTTCCCCCACCCCCTACCCACCCTCCACCAACCCCATTTCCCCTTTTTCTTAATCACACCCGCTGTTCTGAAGGCCATAAAATGTTTTCCTAGCTCTATGCTAAAAGGAAAGGAAGGCCTCTATTTGGAAGTAATATTAAGTTGAATCCTGACTCTCTTCCCCTTTCTATTTGTTTGACCTTAGCAAACCAATCCAGCCAACCTCTTTGAGCTGATTATTAACTGATTTATATATTGAATGTAATCATAACAACATTGGGGGGGTTGTCTTTAGGATTAAGAGATACTATTAATTATATACGTAAAGCTTCCACTACTATTCCTAGAATTGTAGGGTAGTAGAATTTGAGGATGCTCAATACAAAGTAGCTATCATTATATAAATGTATGCTTTGTAGATTATAAAGTATGTTGATGATATCTCATTAAACCCACAAATCAGTCCTATGAATGGTAAGACAGGTATGTTTGTCCCCGTTTAAAAAATGAAGATACTAAATAAAGCTCAACAGGCTGATACCATGGAAAGGAAGGATCCAGTAAAGAATAGGATTTCTGGTCTGTACTCTTTTTACAGATGGAGCCCTTGGGAGGTGGATAAGCAAAGGAAGCTTCTTTTACTTAACGTTCTCTTATTTCCAGTCTAGCTTTACCCTGTAGCAAAACCAGATGGCTGAGAATATTCTGCAACTATGGATTTTGACTCCAAGGATATATATTTTATTAATCCAAGAAAGACCAGGTAGGCTAATATATGGCGAGGTACAGAGTTAATCCGTAAACTAAATGTTTATGATTGTGTCCCAAATTACACTTTGACAATAGATACATATTAGCTACTTCGTTGTTGTAAATACTCTTGCTGTGTAATACACATGGCAAGAAATAACAGGACCAGTGTCATTAAATTTTTTTCAGGCTACTATGAGTGAGTTTTGAGAAATAAGGTTTGGAAAATAAGAATGTTTACACTTAAGCATAGAATAGAGCTTGCCTGGTTTCTTCTGTGTTACAAGGTAAAAATTTATTTCTTACTGTTTTTCTCTGTTTGGGCTTAGGAAAGGCTACATTTAATCAAATCAGACAACACAAGGCATATAGAAATAACTTTAATTAAAAAAACTTACATAGAAGATTATCATGACAAAAAAAATCTGAGTTTATTTGCCTGGACAACTTGGGTTTGTTCTGGCTTTTGTTTTCTTTTTTAAAATATAAATGTACGGTAAAACTACAAGCAAAAATTTGTCAGCATTGAACTGGAAATTTTTTTCTTCTTCTTTAAAGGGACTAGTACAATTTCTAATCCCTAACAAAAACTTAGTGTCAGATCCCCCAGATTAGGCCAGTTGGCTAGGATTGTCAGTTATATGGGTACTACAACTTGAATAACCTTTTTACATGAGAAAAAGTGATTCATATAAATTGTCCTCAATTTTTACATATAACAAAATGATATAATAGTATCAAAAGGAATTTTACTTAATGTACACTCCAGTATCCAATATTGAAGCATTAACCTTTTAAAAATTTTATTTCTCACTCTAGGATAGATGCTTATTTGAATAGAGTAAGGAATGGTAGGGAATGACCAAAATAACTAAAAGTACAATAATATACTAACAAACAGGAATTTCCTGTCTGTTGCTCATTTTAAGTTGGGTGTTTTCTCTTCATGAGATACATAAAATAGATAAAACTCACTCAAGTTGAGTTTTAAAAGGTGTGGTAGTTTTAAAATACAACAATATTTAACTACTTTGCCTTTCTTATTCTGTTAGGAGTGAATAGAAAATAACCTGTGTTTAGCCCAACAGATATCAGTGATTTCAAATGAAGGAGTATTGTGTTATCTGGTGTATAAATTTCCATAAATAACTTCTATTGGTTAAACGTGTTTTTTAAAAAAAATTCCTTCTCCATAGTCAAGGCTTATAGATGTTCAACACCACTGGAAATCTATTTATGGTTCAGCTGATATTTCATGGGGTAGTTCATACGTGCATTTTCAAGTGGAGTGGTCACTTGCAGTGTTTTTTAAAACTACTTACATGTGTGTATTATGTATGCATGTATACTCTATACACGTGTTTTATATTCTTAATATATTTCTGAGGCAATTTAAAGAATAACCACGTGTATAGAAAAAGAAGAGCTGTCATTTGATGCATAGGTATATGTGGGCGTGGGTATAAGTTGTTTAAAAATTATTTACCCAGTAATGTGATTTGACATCAAATTGCAGCAGTTAATTTTCTGGTGCTTGTGATCTGCATCAAACACAAATGACTAGCACTTGTCTGTAGATGAAAAGCTAGTTAGTTATTCCTGTGGTTCAGGAAGGAAAATGAGACGTAACTTGCCTGTTTCATAAACAGCACAAAAGATTAATACATGCACCAGCACTACGTGCTGTTACTCTGGAATCGTGACTGTGGAGGGGGTGGCGGAACAGGGCTTATTTTTTCTCCTGTTTTCCCATCAGTTACATTGTTTTCTTAACCTGTTCCCTGTCACTGATTTTTCTTAACGTGAGTTGAGTAAGTCCTAGACCAAGGGTTTTGTGTTCCTCCATTTCGTCCGCCTGCCTTTGTGGATGGTGGCCATTCTCTGGTGCACTGGTACAGAAGACTTCACCATGGAAAGCTGGACTTGATCTTTCAATCTGATCATTTTTTTCATCTTGGCATAATAAGGCTGCTATGTCTTCATCTTTCAGCGGAAAAGCCCGTCGTTCCCACCCCAAAGGCTGAAAGAGAAAACGTTTTCAGTTAAGTTTCAACTAATTTGTTTAAGTTCATGTCTCAATCTGTAGCTCTCAGTTTTGTAATAACCATTGTTCTGTTCTTTAGCAGATAAAAGTACAAATTCTCATTTGGTCCTGAGTATCTAGCAACTCAAAATGGAACGTACTGAGGATTACTTAGGGACCTTTGGGAATTATTTTCACTTTGCCTCTTCCACGGAGAGGTAAACGCTGCCATTAGGGCACTGGTCTTCATTTTCAGCCTAGGAGCACTTTAGGGAAGGCCCTTTAAAAGTGTTTGGATCGTCTTCCTCAGTATCTCCATTTTCATCCCATCATTATTACAGACCCCTACTGACTTTTCTTTCCCCGTGCTTTCTATGACTTGCCTTTTAATTTCTATTGTCTCTACTCTTGATTCTAGATATGGTTCTTTTCCAACACCTACTGATGAAGAAAAGTACAAGAACTTTATAGATGCAGAGTGTTAGAAAACACTCCCATTGGGGTTAAAACTGGACAAATGGGGAGACAAGTAAAAATCTTTTATAAGGGGAAGAGAAATATCTAACATTTACTATGTGCCAGGTGTCATTCTGTTTAATCCGATTTGGTTTGTAATGAAACTTTGATAGAATTCCCATTTTCTAACACATAAGTGAACAGGTGGAATTAGGTACTGACGTGTTACATAAAGAGTCAGGGAAGTGTCTGTAGTTAGTGATGGAACTAGAACGCTGGAACACAGAGCCTCTGATTCCTACACCCAGCATTCTGTACTGGGCTGTCCTACTGAATTTGTTACGTAATGATGACTCCTTAATTATCAACAAGCAATTCTATAAACAAGTTTTTAGAAGTCAATTAAAAGGAGGTTTAACTAGTTATGTATAACACTCCTACCTTGATCTCTTGACTCTGACTTACTGAAGGTGAGGCGTGTGCACTGGGGTCCTGGCTCTCTGGAGGCCCGGCGGGACTCTCAGCAGCGCCGTGCTGCCCACCACTGAAGTCGTTAGGGTATTCTTTCAAAAGCAAGTCCTGTCCTTCAACATTTTTACTGTAAGCTCTAGCAAGAAAATATTTAATTATTTGTTGATGTCTTAACATTGTATGAACAACCTAAGGTATCGTTCATAAAGTCAGTTGAACTTGGTAGCTTTTCTTTAAACAGCTCTGCCCAAAAGATTTTAAAAAATTCATCTGCTGATCTTCCTGATGTTATTATCCTCACATCTCAAAGACTTGAATAGTATTTTATGAAATATTTTGCCAAATTATTATAGTGGTTTTGTTTTGTTACAGTTCGGGGTTTTTTGTTTGTTTTTTCCCAGAAAACAGGAAAAGACAGTTACTTGACTCTTACAGTCTGAGTTCCCAGAGTATCTATGGTTATCGTAATGTCGTCCATGAAGGAAGGACTCGATTCACATTTTCCTCTGTACTTTTGGAAAACTGTATCTCTGGAATGTGGAGAAAGTTGATAACAGAATCTCGTTTATGTTAGGATAACTCTTAGAATAAGGCTCTACAACAAATCTGGGTATCTTGAGACCTAAACAGAGAAATGTGTTTTACAAATAATAAGTGAGAGATGCTCCACACTAAAGTGACTATCAGATTTCAACATGATCTTGCATTTTGAGTTTTGGCTATATTAAAACATAGTCCAGTTAAATATAAAATACCAGGGATTTTCTCAAATACATGACTACTGATTATGTTGTTAGGATTTATCCCCCCTTCCCTCAAAGTCATGTTCCAAGTATTAGGCGATTTGCTTTTTTACCCTGGATTGGTTTCTTGAGGGTTTTTTGGGTTTGTTTCTTTTTAAGAAAAACATTTCTGAAGTGGCTTTGTTACAGATTACCCAGATTCTAATCCCTAGTGTTAGGTCCACCATTACAGTACACCGAAATGACCTATTTATGGAGAATTTTTCATATTGTTTGCTCAGTTAAATCTATTACTGAGGCTGACAATTAGCATGAGAAATTGAGTGGAGTAAAATATAAAACTCCTTTCATTATTATGTAATTAGCCTGAATATATTTTTAATGTAAACTCAGTATAAGCAGTGTTTCACTTCTAGGGCACAAACAGCAGATGTTATATAGTATGTTTTCTTCATTTTCAGTGGTCTCCCTAGTTATTATGCAGAATTATTGGAGATTTCACATGGATTCCATGGTTTTGGGGTTTAAATTTACAACACCTGCCTGCTGTTTCTTCTGTGCCACTTGCTTTGCTCCCATAGTGACCATCTGGCTTGCTCTTTCTCTTCATATTTTTTGTGTCTTAGGGAGAAGACTGCATCAGAGAGGTCTTCTATCTGGAATTAGAAATGAAAAGTTTTGCTTTTATCAGAAACATTTTGAAATATGAGAACAGGTGTCAGAGTTCCTCATCAAGAGAACAATAGGAAGAAAACTCTAAAATAAATGCAGTCTAAGTCAGAGAACAAATGTTATGAGAGGAGGTTCAAATTCCTAAAAAGAGGGAGTTTAAAACTTCTTTACTGTTGGGTCATGTTTGAAGATTTACCTAGAATACTTATAGTACCTTGAGTACATATAGGTTCACAGTGCTTTCCACTTACATAAAATATCCTTAATGCTTTATTCATCCAAAACCTTGTATTGATTGCCCCTTACGGAGTATACTGTTCGTGGAACATATTAATATCAAAGAAAGTAAAACTGTCTGAGGTAAATGAGAATTAGTTTAATGAGTTAGTTACTTATCTGGCATTCTGAGACTTCGGTTGTGTTTCTGGCTAGGGTCATTCTGAACTAGGGAAGGGTGCATTAAAAGAGGGAAGGGCATTAAAAAGTAAATTCTGGTAGTTGAAAAACACGATCAGTTGGCACAGAAAGACTGTAATGGAAACAATGTCTTTTATATAATACCTGCTTCTTCAGACTATCACTTTGAAATAGATTGGTTATATAGTATCTTTCCCTTTAATTTTTCTTGTCTTACTATAAGTTTTATCCATACAGGTCCACAGTCCCTTTCCTGTAATTCCAAAAATCTGAAAAAACAAGTTTTCATAATTCATTTGGTGACACAATCTTACCTGAAATGATGTGGGGCTATTCTACTTTCTATTAATATTTCACTATAGAAACATTAATATTTGATTATGAGAACTGTCCTAGACTCCCTACATGTATTACATGATATATGTACCACATTACTTTCTAAAATCCAAAATTTTCCAAATTCAAAAGCAGTTGTTCACAAGATTTTGCATGTGGAATTGTAGGCTTGACGATTAAACTAAATACCATGCAGAAAAATATGACTAATACTGGGAATTGAATATATTCACATAAATTCAATATTTCAACGACTCATGTAAGGAAATGGTATGTTTTGTTTTTGCTTTTCTTTATTCTTTATACATTTTGTCTTTGTAGCCAAATTTGCACAAAACACTTCCTAATCAAATTAATATCCTTAAAGGGGAACTTTCTTTTCATAAGTTTTGAAAATTTATAAAATCAGCGTATGTTCCTCAAATACCAAATTAAGCACATGGGAAAAAAAAAAGCAGGCTTCATAACATATTAAGTGCAGTAAGTGAAAGGCAGCTTACCTCTTCTTCACCCAAATTATATTCATCCAGAGGCTGAAGAACAACCATCCTCCAGCTGTTGAAGATACAAACGAATTTCAAACAGCTTTTGTTAATCTACCTAAATGTAGCAATTTTATTCTGTAAGCACAGCTATTATAGTAGTGTTTTCTTTCTTTGGGATTTCCATAATTCAAATGGCTGTATCTTAGTACTTTATCTTTTAAAAGAGACAACGTATTTGTATTATGAGAAGAGGACAGGAGAAGATGAGGCTTTGCTTTTGGCCTTACAATAAACAGTCTCTTCTACATAGTTGCGTTTTATACCTACGAATGTACTAATTTTGAAATAAGTTAGTGGTATGCTGACAAACTGGCTCAGAAAATAAAGAGGAAAAAAGCTCTGATTTTTAGCATTTGCCAATTTCTTTGTGTGAAGACTCCCATCATGGCCTCTTGTGAGTTAACAGCCACATCACAGAATCCCTACGGGCTAAACAAGGTCAGCCAGCCGGCTCCAGCCTACCAGTGTAAATTGAAAACATTGTTGCTATAGAACATCTAACCACAAATGTTATTTCTTTACTTAATGTAGAATATGTCAACAAATTCTCTGCAGAAATTCTCATAATACCTCCTAGAGTATTAAGAGTTCTCTCAGTGCCTCAAAGCAATTATGAATAAAAGAATCAAATTAGTTAGAATAGAGATGGGTAGGAATTACTATAATTGTCAACCAGCTTTTGTCTCTGCTTCCATCCTTTTCTATTTCTACTTCTTGGTGCCAGATTAATAATCTTAAACCTCTTTCATCATGGCTAAAAAAATTGACAGTTTGCTGCCAGCAGGAAACAGATCTGTGTATGGCATTCAAGGACATCCACAATCTCGTGACAACTTCTTTTTGAGCCTTCATTTTCTATATCACCCTTCACAAAACCTCAGTCTCTGGCTTAACCTTGCACAGGTTGTCACAGGTGTTATCATCTTACACTGCGAATACTCTATGCAAAGGTAGTTGCTTTCTTTGATCTCTGCAGCCTTGTGCATATCTCCATTTTAAAGAGCAAGGATTATGTTAGTGTAATTATTTACATCCCTAAAGTACCTTTTAGTACCATATATACAATAGGAAACTAAATATCGAATGAAAAAACACTCTAAAAGTGCTGAAGTATTAGGAATTTCCATTTCTTAATAAAACCTGAGAAAGTAGTGCTACTATATGGCACTTTTTTTCAGCATGAGTAATGTAAAAGTTTCTTTCACCATTTTCCCTCCATGTAACCATATAAGTGGGAGGAAGGCAGAAAGGAGCATCTTCCTTTCATTAAATAAAATTTTAACTTCACTGAAAATTTAAGTTTATTCAAAAAAAAAGGAAAATTAAATAATGTAAGTATACATACCTTGGAGTAACTATTTCCTTATATTGGAGTTTCTCTAATTTAGCTGGGGCCACTAGTGACATGGGAATCACAATATTATCTATATCATAAGAGCTCTCACTTCGCAATCGTCGTCGTGCAGTATTCTGCAAGATAGGATTGTAGTAGTTTTACAATAGTATTTGGTTACCTGTAATGATACTCTCCTTTTACGAGTTATATAAAGATAACATGGCAGTGCCTTTAAGTTTTATACATTGTTATGAAATCTGAGTATAAAATGTTAAGAAAAACAAGAAAGCATATGTATCTTCTATGAACCAATACATTTGTGTGTGGACACATTCAGGCCTATTTTTAAGACCATTAAAAATATGAATGCCTTAAAATACAAAACATCAGAAGGTTGTACCATAAAGCACCCTAAATGTCAGTGAAATGATCTTTTAACAAACTCATTTTTTATTAGGAAAGGCTATGAAATGTTTGGTGAGCCATTTAATAAAGATCATTTTTACAATCTTCATTTATGTGTTCCTGGGTCCCTGAGCTTCATGCTGTTTTCTCTAAATCCTCCCATGTTTTAACCTCTACTCCCTACCAGGTAATGAAACAGAACAAAGTAAGAACACAGTGCTGGATTCTTATTAGCAAGATTATACTTAACATCATGTCAAGAAGTAGGGATGGTTATGATAAAGTTTAAAGTTTTTAGCATACGAAAAAAGCCATAACCAAGGATTAATGTACAATTAGCTCCCTAGTTAAAAAAAAAAAGTTTAATCAAATTTATTGCGTCTTAGTAAAATAATTCTGAATATGCTAATTATGTGCTAGTAAATAAGGCTGTTATAGATTAACAAAATATCTATAACAAGTTCCCCTCCCCCCACCAGATCTGCCAGGTTTAAAGGTCATAAAGCTACTTTAAAGTTCACTGTACAAAAACCTACTTGTGATGGTGAATTCTGGGTTCTTGATATAACATTGACATTAGTAACTGCAGTAAAATTGCTCTGGGATCCTGGTTCTGTGCGTTGAATAGCAAATTCTTCAAATCTAGTTCTTTCTCCTGCCATGGAAAGAACCATTGAGAATGTCATACATTAAATTTAACTGGTAGGTATTAGAATTTCTGTTTTCCTAGTTTGGTAACATGTGTTTCTTGATCTGTTTAGATTTTATTTTTTTTAAATTCATGTATCAAAAATGAAAAAAATTAAGGAAATTTTATAAAAATCTTAGCCACAATCCTGCCACAATTTCCATTTTCTGACAGTTTTTATCCAGCATATCTTTCTTTATTAATCTCCCTTTACTCTGTTCATGTTTTCTGTAACTTATTCAGAGGTTGAACTTCTAAGACTTACCTCTTAATTTTCTTGTCTATTCTCTCATTTTTTCATATCGTTTTCTACTTTTTGGGAGATTTCCTTAACTTGATCTTCTGATTACTGATTTCTGAAAATGTTTCTCCTATTGTAACATCCTATTTCAGGAATAAAATTTCTCTTTTCTCTCAGAATATTGATAACAAAGTTAAGTTTACTTCCAACTTTGTTATTTTCTGTCTCTTCCATGTTCCTTTTCTCCGTTTGTTTTGTGTCTATTTAGTGAGTATATGTTTATTTTCTTACTGCCCTTGTTTATTTTACTTTAGTACAGATCTTGAAAAATATTTTCCTGTGTAATGTAAAATTTAATACACAGTTCATATTTATATTATTCCAGTTGTTTAAAAATGTCCTTTCTGGCTAGTTGTTTCTTCAAATCAGTATCCATATCTTGAAAATGGTTGTTGTCTAGAGAGCTGTCTAGTTACTTCTTTGTAGTACAGCATTTTACTCATTCTATTCCTGTGTTCCCATCTAGCTCAAAGTTAGATCTATCAATTCAAGTAAAACAGTCTACATCTTAGGTAATGTGTATTTTTTCATAATGCATCTTTATATTAAGAGATACAGGTTTTCCTATATTTTGGCAAAGATGTATGAAAGTTTCTCAAAAGCTAGATGACTGTTGGTTATCTTAAGGTTAAGGCACCAAAAAAGCATAATGATATCCCTGAATGTGGGTGGGAGTTTAATTTTGTTCCACACTAGTTGATCAGGTAGTGTGATATTAGGTAGTGACTTTGGTCTGTTATGGTGGGATTTCTAGAGGCCATACTGATAAATATGTTAAAGCCACCATGTATAATTACAGTTAAGTACATCTTGGATGTAAATAGTTTCTAATTTATTGGGTGTATTGACATACTATACCTCGGACATACTTGACTAATGTATATAGTGTTAGATCCACTGGAACAATGAATAAGAACCAATAGAGTATACAGATAATTTGTTATTTAATACACACCTTTCCAGTTAAGTTTTACTTTTTATCATTATTTGCAATAACTGTTGAAACTATCTTGTCCCAAATCCCCATAACAAACCCATTTTGTATTACTAGCAGGGTTCTAGTTTCAGAGGTATCTCTATTCATCTTGGAACTGTACGTTCCTAAGGGGAATTGAGTCAGGCGGTTGAGTTACCTTAGATGAATCTCACCCAGTTTATCAAAATTCCGAGGAAGCTTCAGTGAAATCAACATCTCCACAATAGGTACCAGAAATGGTAATAAATATCTAAAAGGCAACCTTGTACCGACATATTTTGAGTCCAGAACACAGTGTTGGAGACTAAGTACTGTCCAGGAGGACAGTTAGTAGAAGATAACTCTAGTTAGGAAACACAGGTAGAAGATAACTATAGTTAGGAAACAGGAAGGAAATCCTTAACTCA
Source organism: Delphinapterus leucas (assembly GCF_059928025.1). Lineage (NCBI taxonomy): Eukaryota > Metazoa > Chordata > Mammalia > Artiodactyla > Monodontidae > Delphinapterus > Delphinapterus leucas. Next base: position 27,046,485 of record NC_143136.1, on the reverse strand, counting down.
CAAAGTGGATGGATTCCCAGTCCACAGATAATTCTGAATTGACTACATGAATATGCTGTTTAATGTTCATAGAACCATGGATGTTTTGTGTAATTAGTGACTGTTCTAGATTATAACTCCCATGAGGCAGAGGTTATTTGGAAATCAGAATTTTTTATTTTCAGTTTTTAGTACTAGTGCGCCTGTCCTCATTTTAACCTACCTAATGCTGTTTCACTCAAGTGTCTTTTCTTTCTTCCCTGTAACAGCTGTGCAGAAGATTCTGACCTCATTTGAGGCTTGCATATAGGAGAATATCCATTTCTCCATTGATTCAGAGAAGTATTATGTGCTGAAAAGGAAAGAAAAATGTGAAGTTTTAGTTCCTTAACACAAATATAATGAGCATGTTAACCTCTTTTTACTTTGTAACATTGCAGAATATTAATATACCAGTTCGAAATTATATATAATGAAGTAAATACTTACATACGAAGATGAAATACTCCTAAGCTGAAAATAACCAAAGTAAGATTCATTAAAAACATCTTCAGGAAGTGCTCAATTTCCTATAGTTGCTCCATTATGTGAAGAGGATGAAGAGGAAAGGTGATCTGTTCTCACAGTCTTCTAAATTACAGAATTTTACAGAGAAGATTTGTTCAGATCTGTAAATCTTGGCTGAATATGATCTGAATCCTTAAGTTAGTTCCTGCTTACCTTAAATCTGGGAACAACTCAGGACTAAGTAAGATTATAGAATACAACAGACTGGGATCTCTTGAGAGCAATAACCAGATTTCATCCATCTCCTGACAGTGCCTAGCACCATTCTTTCACTTTTTAAAGCAATGAATTTTTTTAAAACTTTAAGTCACTTAATGTCTCTGTGCCTCAGTTGCCTTATCTGTAAAATAGGGATAATAGCAGCTATTGTGGGATTGTGAGGATTAAACAAATTCCTGTAATAGTCATTAGAAGGATATCTGGCATAAGTATGCAATAAATGTTAGTTTCACCATGACTGTTGCTCTGTCTGAACCCCATATTTCCAGTACTGGATAAATAACTAAATTGTCTTCCTTTTTTGAAATGTTTGGAGATGTGGAAAGGATAGGGAAAAAATATGAAGGCCTAAGTGCCAAATTCTCACCAACAATGAGAAAAAAGAGTATGGTCTACCAACAGTGACTGGGACTCAGATTTCAAGATGGCAAAGCACCCTAAAAATGATAGACAAAATTTTTATACATAGATGCAAAGATCGGCACATTTACATCCACGTTAGCATGCAAAAAAAGGAACCTTTAAGTAGAGTGGAATTTGTGAGCAATCTCTGAAAGCCTAATATCTTACGAAATTTGAGAAGCAAACTGCAAAAGCACATGGGAAAGCGATGCCACAAAAATGTGATCAAAATCAAAGGCGCTCCAGACCTGGAGGAAAGAAAGAATTACCTGGAGTAACTAATAGAATGACTACACTTGCCAGCCTGCCAACACCTCCACCAGGGTCCTTGAGGCTTCAGTAGAGAAATGGATGGGTGGGTAGATAAGGCAATGCCCGGTGCCCCACTTTGTTTGAAACATGTCCTGCTCATCCATAACTGCCTCTGAAAACAGTATAGAGTGCACATTTCTAACTCTTCCATGAGAAGGATCCCATAAAAAGCAGTGGCAGAAGTTGTAACGGTGAATATCAACTTTAAAGATGAGAACACAAGACTCCAAAAATCTGACTACCAGTAGCGTAAAACAAAAGGTACAAACAACAAATGGAAGAACCATCTCTAGAAATAGTTATGGGTTCACAGAATACAGATGTACAGGTCTTCAAAATAACTAATATTGCCAAGAGAAAGAGGCAAAAGGCCAAGAGACCTCAGAAATGGGAAGTATAATTGTTGAAATTGTGAAACAAAACCATTGCTCACTGCCCTGAATAACAGAACGGTCATATCTAAAAGTCAAGATCATTGGATTGGAAGAGTAATTCCACAACTCAAAGTAATAGAGTGATGGAAATATGAAAAAAACGACAAACCAAAATAGGTTAACAAAGGATTGAATAGAATGAATGGGATGTAATATTTGAAGAAATGATAGCCAAAATTTTTTACACATTGATAATTAACTCTGTTTCAATAACTCACTTGAGCATCAAAGCAAATGAAAAAAATATATATATATAGCACATAAGTATGAAGACATCCTAACAGTTACCAGAGAAGGGAAAAATTACTGCAAAGGAATGAGAATCAGATTGCCAGAAAGCAAAAGCACAAACCCACAGCCAACATCGTCCTCAGTGGTGAAAAACTGAAAGCATTTCCACTAAGATCAGGAACAAGACAAGGTTGCCCACTCTCACCACTCTTATTCAACATAGTTTTGGAAGTTTTACCCACAGCAATCAGAGAAGAAAAGGAATCCAAATTGGAAAAGAAAAAGTAAAGCTGTCACTGTTTGCAGATGACATGATACTATACATAGAAATCCTAAAGATGCTACCAGAAAACTACTAGAGCTAATCAATGAATTTGGTAAAGTAGCAGGATACAAAATTAATGCACAGAAATCTCTTGCATTCCTATACACTAACGATGAAAAATCTGAAAGTGAAATCAAGAAAACACTCCCATTTACCACTGCAACAAAAAGAATAAAATATGTAGGAATAAACCTACCTAAGGAGAAAAAAGACCTGTATGCAGAAAATTATAAGACACTGATGAAAGAAATTAAAGATGATACAAATAGATGGAGAGATATACCATGTTCTTGGACTGGAAGAATCAACATTTTGAAAATGACTCTACTACCCAAAGCAATCAACAGATTCAATGCAATCCCTATCAAACTACCACTGGCATTTTTCACAGAACTAGAACAAAAAATTTCACGATTTGTATGGAAACACAAAAGACCCCGAATAGCCAAAGCAATCTTGAGAACGAAAAACAGAGCTGGAGGAATCAGGCTCCCTGACTTCAGACTATACTACAACACTACAGTAATCAAGACAGTATGGCACTGGAACAAAAACAGAAAGATCAGTGGAACAGGATAGAAAGCCCAGAGATAAACCCATGCACATATGGTACCTTATCTTTGATAAAGGAGGTAGGAATGTACAGTGGAGAAAGGACAGCCTCTTCAATAAGTGGTGCTGGGAAAACTGGACAGCTACATGTAAAAGTATGAGATTAGATCACTCCCTAACACCATACACAAAAATAAGCTCAAAATGGATTAAAGACCTAAATGTAAGGCCAGAAACTATCAAACTCTTAGAGGAAAACATAGGCAGAACACTGACATAAATCACAGCAAGATCCTTTTTGACCCACTTCCTAGAGAAATGGAAATAAAAACAAAAATAAACAAATGGGACCTAATGAAACTTCAAAGCTTTTGCACAGCAAAGGAAACCATAAACGACCAAAAGACAACCCTCAGAATGGGAGAAAATATTTGCAAATGAAGCAACTGACAAAGGATTAATCTCCAAAATTTATAAGCCACTCATGCAGCTCAATAACAAAAAAACAAACAACCCAATCCAAAAATGGGCAGAAGACCTAAATAGACATTTCTCCAAAGAAGATATACAGACTGCCAACAAACACATGAAAGAATGCTCAACATCATTAATCATTAGAGAAATGCAAATCAAAACTACAATGAGATATCATCTCAAACCAGTCAGAATGGCCATCATCAAAAAATCTAGAAACAATAAATGCTGGAGAGGGTGTGGAGAAAATGCTGGAGAGGGTGTGCACTGCTGGTGGGAATGTGAATTGGTACAGCCACTATGGAGAACAGTATGGAGGTTCCTTAAAAAACTACAAATAGAGCTACCACATGACCCAGCAATCCCACTACTGGGCATATACCCTGAGAAAACCATAATTCAAAAAGAGTCATGTACTAAAATGTTCATTGCAGCTCTATTTACAATAGCCCGGAGATGGAAACAACCTAAGTGTCCATCATCGGATGAATGGATAAAGAAGATGTGGCACATATATACAATGGAATATTACTCAGCCATAAAAAGAAACGAAATTGAGCTATTTGTAATGAGGTGGATAGACCTAGAGTCTGTCATACAGAGTGAAGTAACTCAGAAAGAGAAAGACAAATACCGTATGCTAACACATATACATATGGAATTTAAGGGAAAAAAATGTCATGAAGAACCTAAGGGTAAGACAGGAATAAAGACGCAGACCTACTAGAGAATGGACTTGAGGATATGGGGAGCGGGAAGGGTAAGCTGTGACAAAGCGAGAGAGAGGCATGAACATATATACACTACCGAATGTAAGGTAGATAGCTAGTGGGAAGCAGCTGCACAGCACAGGGAGATCAGCTCGGTGCTTTGTGACTGCCTGGAGGGGTGGGATAGGGAGGGTGGGAGGGAGGGAGACGCAAGAGGGAAGAGATATGGGAACATATGTATATGTATAACTGATTCACTTTGTTATGAAGCAGAAACTAACACACCATTGTAAAGCAATTATACTCCAATAAAGATGTAAAAAAAAAAAAAAAAAGCAAAAGCAGATGCAGGAAAAAACAATGGCGACTTTTGAAAGCCCTCATGAAAAACAGTAAACAGAATTCTAAGGTAGCCCTCAAGATTTCTTGCCACCCAAGATAAAGAAAGCAGAGAAAGATGTTAAATAGTAAAATAGGATGGCAGACAATTCTAAACTCATTTCTACAAAGGGGTAGCTAGAATTGTTAGGTTTTAAAATATATATACCTGGCATGTGTTGGTGTTCCAATAGTGTCCACTCGTTTTCTAGAGTATTTTAAAGCAAATTCCAGGCAAATTTCAACTCATCTCTTCTAAAAGGAATCTCACCACCACCCCTAGTCTTGTAAAAGCACATCAGAAACCTTAACCTTCACTAAAGTGATGCTTTTTATTTAATTTTACTCAAAAGTTTTCTTCACACTTTCCCCCTTTTACTCTTTGGTGTCTTGTAAGGTTGTAGTGGACTCTTGATGCATGGCAATTCAGAGTGTAACTCACACCTTCTCTTCACCTGTCCTGATGATAACCCTCCCAGTCTTTCAGTGCTCACTTGCCCAAATCTTCTCCTAAATTCCATTTTAAGATACATCTTGGGGCTTCCCTGGTGGCACAGTGGTTGAGAGTCCGCCTGCTGCTGCAGGGGACATGGGTTCATGCCCCGGTCTGGGAAGATCCCACATACCGTGGAGCGGCTGGGCTCGTGAGCCATGGCCGCTGAGCCTGTGCGTCCGGAGCCTGTGCTCCGCAACGGGAGAGGCCACAACAGTGAGAGGCCCGCGTACCGAAAAAAACAAAAAGATACATCTTGGCCCAGCATCTCTCCTGTCTCCTGCCTTCCCTTTCATTTATACATTTGATAACTTTATAGAGAGCCAGTTACATGCCAGGCACTGTGTTATACCTTGGGGACACAGTGGTGAGCAAGAACAGGCATGGACCATGCCCCTGATGTAGTTTATACACATTCTCAAAAACCGCAAGTAATGTGTGGTAGAAAACAGAAGTACTATTGATAGAAGATACTGAGTATAACTAGTAAGAGAGCTCTAGGAAAGGCTTCCCAGATAAAGTGTTAGATTACAAAATACGAACAGAAACAGCTGCTGGATAGTAAGGGCAAGGAAGAGAGAATGATAGAAAGGCCCAAGGCGCCAGGGAACAGGAAAAATTTGGCAAGTGAACAGCAGCCAGGTAGCTTAGAGTAAGGAGGCATGGTGAAAACCACGAACAGGTAGGAAACAGCGTATGTAAGTAGGGCTTTAGGGATACTCTATTAAAGAATATTCCCTCTGTCAAATATTTTAAAGGATGGGGATGGGAAGCACGTGTGACATAATTAGATTTACTTTTTGAAAATATAAGTTGCTGCAGGGATTGAAGGGAAATAAAACTTGATTAGGCTATTTCAGGAGTATAGATAAGGGATCATTAAGTTAGACTGAAATTGGTAGAAATATAGAGAAGCCGGTTTGAAGCATAAGATCACACTGATAATGGGGTTTAGATACGAGGACGTGTGGGTGAAGAAGGCTGAGCCTTAGGGTTCTGACTTGCGTGGGTTGTGGTGCTATTCCTCTCTGTGCACTCTGAAAAATAAAACTTTATTTTGACATAATTTCAGACTTATAGAAAACTTGGAGTAATACAAAGAAGTCCCATATATTTTTTACTCAGATCCCCCAAATGTTAACATTTTACCACACTGGCTTCATCTTTCTGAATGCCAACGAAATACTGACATGATGCTTCTCTACTCTAAATATGTCAATATGTATTTTTCAAAAACAAGGGCATTCTCTTACATAGCCACACAACTATCAAAACCAAGAAGTTAATAATTAACTATTAGCTAACTATAGAGTTCATTCAAATTTCACCAATTAGTCCTATAATGTCCTTTACAGAAAATCCTGATCACTCTCCATTCAGTTGGCAGGTCTCTTTAAAGTTTTCTCGTATCTGAAATAATTCCATTATCTTGTCTTTCATGACCTTGAATATTTTGATGAGTATAGGCCCTTAAGTTGGCTTTGGTATCTCCTCACAATTGGCAACTAATCAATTCTTCAGTTTGTCTTTTCCCTACTTTCTTGTTACCTGAAGTCAGCAGTTCTGTCATAATTGCTAACTCTAAAGGAGAGTATTGGATAAATCCAAGCTCTGAGGTAAAGCACAAAAACATCTATTTACTTTCACACAATTTGCCCTACAGGAATACCAGGCTATTTGTATATACTTGAACACATCACAGTGTTTCATGGCTCCATGACAAGTTATGTGATTTTTTCCATTCTAAAAGCTTGTTACTGAATATGGGCCAACAGTATTTGAACCACCAGGGATCTTATTAGAAATATAGAATCTCAGACCCCATTCCAAACTTTCTGAATCAATCTGCATTCTAACCACATCACCAAAGTAATTTGCACATTAAAACTTGAGAAACAATGATTTGGAAAATTTGACTCTTCCTCTAAATTCCAGTTAAGTATTTAAAGCTATACTTGGCATCACCATCTTTCTGAAGTTCCTCTTTTTGCCCTTTTCCCATAACCCTTAACTTCTCTTCCTCTTCCTCTACCTTCTGCTAGGCAGAGTTATACACTCACCTCCCCCCTTTTTAAGAATATTTTTTATCATGTCTGTACCCTTAACATCATTTAATAGTCATTTGTGTGTCTGCTTCCCCATCACATTATAATTTCTTTAATTTCCTGTGACGCCTTTGATTTTTCAGCACTTAATTGTCTACCTGGCACAGAGTAGGTACTCAATAAATGTTGGACTCTAGTTTTACTTAATTCTGTAGAAAAGAAAAATTAATGGCCAGCTGTTTAAGACGGATATGGGATGAAACCTAATTAATAATTATTTGGATTGAGAGTGGTAGGGAATGAAGAAAATAGGGGAGGAGAGATTGGTATACAAAAAAATACTTCATTGATGTGCCTAATGTTACTGTAGCATTCAATTCAAATGTCTTCCATTTCCTAGCTTTTAATTTCCCATTACTAACATGTCATTACATTATTGATACAGCACTAAAAATTTTGAGCCTAACATTTACACTGCCCTTTTTTTTTTTTTTGGTTGCACAGCTTGTGGGATCTCAGTTCCCTGACCAGGGATTGAACCCAGGCCACGGCAGTGAAAGACTGGAATCATAACCACTAGCCCACCAGGGAACTCCTGTACACTGCCCCATTTTTTAAAGTCAGATAAATAATACAGCAACATTAGAAGAAATATAATTACCTTTGTTTTTGCATATTCCCTTTCAGTCATATACATATATTTCATATTAATATTTCAAATGTAATGATTTTATTTGGATATATGTATAACTATTTTTTTAAATCTGGTAACTCACTCATCATTGTTATGTTTTCAGATGGTCACCTAATATTCCTGATTAGAGACAGTATCATTTAACAGCTATTCCCTAGCTGTTGGAGCTACTTGTTATCATCATGATATTATTTGTATTATGGACATTCTTAAAATAATCATCTTCATGAACACATTTTTTAAGTAAAAAATTTTTAGTCTCAGGATAACTTCCAAGTAGAATTAAATCATGAAAAGTAAACATAACCTATATTTTCCTGTATTTCTTTAGTGTTTTTTCCAAGCATAGGCAATTTTTTCTTGCCTTAGTGCTTTTTTTTCTTTCTCTAACTTTTGACTGTGGAAAAATTTCAAGAAACACAAATGGAAAATGGAGTAATGAACTCCCCTGTACCTATCATTCAGCATCACGAATGCTCGTGACCAATCTTGTTCTCTCTCTCTCCCACAAGCTTTTTTTTTTGCTGCAGTATTTTAAAGCACATCCCAGACATCATATCTTATCTACATTATGTGTCAGCTTGAATCTCTAATAAACTAACAGATAAAATGTGTATTTATGTAACCACATGCATTATTACATCTAACACAATAATTAATATGCAACAGCCAGTCCATGTTCAAATTTCTCTGTCTCAAAAATTGTGTGTGTGTGTGCGTGTACAGCTGAGTTGTTCAAATCAGGATGCCCAAGCGGCCCGTACATTGCATTTGGCTGATACAAGTATAAACATTTTTACATGGTTATAATTGTACCATCCATAGAAGTAAAACATTTGTCCTTTAATATCACTTAACATTCTTTGATAAATGTTTCCATCCTTAGATGAACTTTTATGATCCTTTAAAAGGCTGTATATTCCACTGTGATAGACAGTTAACCACATTCCTACTGTTCTCTTCAAGTTTTCTTTAATTTTTCATTACCACAAATAATGTTAAGATAAATATATTTGTGAATAAATGTGGTTTCATATTTAGGATTAGACTAGGTTCTTGGAAATGGATCTGTTGGATCAGAGTACAGAGTTAACAGTTTAGCAAACATTTATTGTGAACAAGTACACAAGTTTTTTTTTTTCCCTCAATGAGCTTATAAAAAAATACGTAGTTTAAGGGCCTTGTAATGCACTTCACAGTACTTCCCAAAAGGTCTGTATCAATTAATTGCACCTGAAATATTTTAGGGTCCTGTTTTTACTACACAGTCTTGCCAGAACTGATAATTAAAATGTCTAATATTAATGTAATTGGAAAAGGAGAAACATTTAGCACAGTGACTGGCACATAAGTGCTCAAGTACATGTTAGTGATTGTTAGCATTTTCATTATTATCATTTACTACACCTAGTTTTTCTCCTAATTCTTTTAAGATACCATTTTTAACATTTACCTCTTTAATCTATCTGGAATGTATTTATGTTCATCCATCTTAAATTTGTTTTAATGTGCTGTATGAGATACAGATCTCATTTTATTTTTCCAAAAAGTCATTACTTAATGCCACTGATTACAGGACAAACTTAGTTGTTTAAAGCATTAACTCTGAGAGAGACTGTTTGGATTTGAATCCTGCCTCTACTACTACTCAACTGTGATTTGGGAAAAGCTAGTCAAGGAGAAAATAATCATAATACCTACCTTACAGGGTTGTACAGATTGAAACAATTTACACATACAAAGCCTTTCAACTAGTACTGTACTGGCATATAAGGAATGCTTCATAAGAATTGTTTATTGTTATTTATTGGCTAGGCTATCTTTTCCACACTAATAGGAAATATCACTCTCATTGTATAATGAATCCTTGGGTTTGTCTCTAGGCTTTTTTTATTTAGTTCCCTTGGCTTCCATGGGCATCACAATGTTTTAATGATTATACCTTTATATTTTGATATCTGACACCTCCTTATTGATCTTTTAAAAGTTTTATTGACTATTCAACATTTTCATTCTGAGATAAACTTTAGAATAACTGTTCCAAAAGAAGAATGATTCTGGGATTCTGATTAGAATTACATTATAAGTTCTCCAAAGAAGATATACAGATTGCCAACAAACACATGAAAGGATGCTCAACATCACTAATCATTAAAGAAGTGCAAATCAAAACTACCATGAGGTATCACCTCAGTGAGGTATCACCTCACACGGGTCAGAATGGCCATCATCAAAAAATCTACAAACAATAAATGCTGGAGAGGATGTGGAGAAAAGGGAACCCTCTTGCACTGTTGGTGGGAATGTAAATTGATACAGCCACTATGGAGAACAGTATGGAGGTTCCTTAAAAAACTAAAAAAAAGAACTACCATATGACCCAGCAATCCCATTACTGGGCATATACTCTGAGAAAACCATAATTCAAAAAGAGACATGTACCACAATGTTCATTGCAGCACTATTTACAATAGCCAGGAAATGGAAGCAACCTAAGTGTCCATCATCGGATGAATGGATAAAGAAGACATGGCACATATACACAATGGAATATCACTCAGCCATAAAAAGAAACGAAATTGAGTTATTTGTAGTGAGGTGGATGGACCTAGAGACTGTCATACAGAGAAGTAAGTCAGAAAGAGAAAAACAAATACCATATGCTAACACATATATATGGAATCTAAAAAAAAAAAGGGTTCTGAAGAACCTAGGGGCAGGAAGGTATAAAGATGCAGACGTAGCGAATGGACTTGAGGACGCGGGGAGGGGGAAGGGTAAGCTGAGACGAAGTGAGAGAGTGGCACTGATATATATATACACTACCAAACGTAAAACATATAGCTAGTGGGAAGCAGCCACATAGCACAGGGAGATCAGCTCAGTGCACTGTGACCACCTGGAGGGGTGGGATAGGGAGGTTGGGAGGGAGATGCAAGAGGGAGGAGATATGGGGATATATGTATACGTATAGCTGATTCACTTTGTTAAACAGCAGCAACTAATACAATAATGTAAAGCAATAATACTCCAATAAAGATGTTAAAAGAAATTACATTTTAAGTACTAGGCATACACCCTGAGAAAACCATAATTCAAAAAGACACAGGCACCCCAATGTTCATTGCAGCACTATTTACAATAGCCAGGTCATGGAAGCAACCTAAATGCCCATTGACAGATGAATGGATAAAGAAGACGTGGTACATATATACAATGGAATATCACTCAGCCATAAAAAGGAACGAAATTGGGTCATTTGTAGAGACGTGGATGGACCTAGAGACTGTCATACAGAGTGAAGTAAGTCAGAAAGAGAAAAACAAATATTGTATATTAACGCATATATGTGGAATCTAGAAAAATGGTACAGATGAACCAGGTTGCAAGGCAGAAATAGAGACACAGATGTAGAGAACAAACGTATGGACACCAAGGGGGGAAAGTTGGGGGGTGGTGTGGTGTGATGATTGGGAGATTGGAATTGACATTTATACACTAATATGTATAAAATAGATAACTAATAAGAACCTGCCATATAAAAATAAAATTTAGAAAAAAGAATTACATTATAAGTTAATTTGCAAAAAATGACATCTTAAGCTACCACATTCTGACAGGAACAGGGTATTTCTCTCCATATAAGCATATACTCATGTTCCTCTGTAAACTTCTGAAGTTTTCTTCATGTAATTCCTTGTTAGGTTTAATCCTAGATATTTTATATTTTCATTGTCAATATGTCTAGGATAATTTATTCTTTTACAAATTCTAATAGGTTGTTACTGGCATTTGTAAAGGCTACTTAATTTTATAAGTTTATTTAAAAATCTGCTACCTTTCAGAACTCTAATTCTAACAGGCATTCAGTTGATTCTTGAGTTTTTGAGGGAGATGATGATTTCATCTGGAAATAATTTATCTTGTGTGATGTTTTGATGTTGAGATTTTAGCTTTGTAGATAGTGAAAATACACTGATGTATTTTCTTTCTTTTTATGATTTATTCCCAGCATAGACAATGTCTCCACCCTCCATTCAGAGTTTCATTATAATTTTTCAAGTTTTATTTTGTAATTTTAGTGTTTTATTTAAAATTCTTGGAACCAAGTAAAATTTATTCTGATACATGATATGAAATGAGTGTATAAACAAACTTTCCCCCCAAAAGACTAACATTACTGTTCATTCTCCACTTTCTTATTGATTTACAGTTCTTCCTTTATATAATAAAGAAGAAGCTATGTAGTCTGTTTCATGGATCTACTTTCCTAAATGTAAGCAAAATAGAATCTATGCTAATGATTATAGATTTTTGTCATGTTTCCATATGTGGTTGGGCTAGATTCAATATTTTTTCCAGCAATTCCTCTTACATTTTCCCATTAATTCTTCCCAATGGGCTTTACAACTATTTTATGTTAACCAAATTCTTTTAGAACTTCAAGTTATATTGAACGTTGCATTAAACATAAACCAAAAGTCAGAACTGATATCCTAATTATTCTTACCATCCAGCAGTGCTGTATCCCCATGTTTATTTAAATTTCCTTTTATATTTATCAATAATATTTCATAATTCTCATTCAATAAGTATCCTGTTAGGATTACTCCTGTGTATTTTCTATTTGTGTGTGTGTGATTTGTGAAAAGTGAATATTAAAAATTAAGGATTTACATTCATTCCTTTGTTAAATTTTACTTCCTTAGCAAAAGTAATAAGTATATGAAAGATGTAAAAGGTATATAAAGTACCAAGATTTGTAAATGACATACCAGGTGATGGAGATATGATACAGTCTCCTACAAATTTATTTTCAGAAAGATCTCCTTTTATTTCAGTCTTTTTTAACAATGTTTCAAAGTGAAAATGAAGAGGCACATCTAGAAAAATAAAGCAAAAAAAGTGTTTTCAGTGAAATCACTCTTTACAGACTCCAATATTAAGACTTAGAAAAATAAGCCAAAGCTTGAAAAGTCATAACTATTAGAAGTGGCAAACTATTCTTTCCAAGCGTGTTGTTAGCAGTATTTTGGAAATTACTGATTATATGTAAAATAAACAACACTAACAATGAACAATTTCATAAACTAAGATGAACAAATATAAATATTAAATACTATTTGCAGATGAAACAAATGCTCCCCAAAGGTCTTTAATAAAATATAGAGCCAAACCTGCCTGACTCTAAATCCATTCCACCCCACCCCTACAAACTCTGCATTTGAAATAAAGTTTCCAAAAGACATAATTACACGATTTTAATTACTTGAGGGAAAACCACTATAATTCAGATGCAACCTTTTATGAAAATGCTGTTTCACATTCCCTTAGTTTACTAGTATTATGAATCACAAAATGAAATCTACTCTTACAAAGATCAAAACATATTGACAAACTAGTTCTTTTAAACAGAGACTTAGGAGAGTCGTTCAATTCACTATGTTTATATTCCATATTCACAACCAAAAGAGGAGCTAAATAAATAAAATAGATGTGCTTCACATTTATTAACTAAAGGGTATTTTCTTCAGTCAAGAATGCAAAAACAATCATTTTAAAAAGCATTCAACAGACACCTAAACTTTTTCGTAAGAAACATAAAGAAATATTTTATAAAGCAGCTGATTTATTCAAAGTTTTGCTACAGAAAGAAGGTATTCATTTTTAAGAAAACTAATTATGAATGCATAAATCAGGATAGACCCAGGAAGGGTCTCAATTTTAAACAAGTATCTCTCCATCAAAAGGTGTATTTTAATGGCAGATCCATACTCAAGTGTGGAAAAATTTTTCTACACAAAAAAATGGGTTCATAAATATCACTTGGAGACTCTCCCAAGGGTCAGATGTAAGATGGATTTCAATGCTATCACTATACTATGACCATAAGAAAACTATATGATAAAATGAAAATAAGAATACAAATTAAATATGCTACTTAAACATTTCAGGATTCTGATATTTCCAATTATCAAAACATAAGTTTTTCCAAAGAAATATCACTTAACGTTTATATGGAGTATCGCCTATTCTACCACTGTTCTTGAGTTGTGGGAAAACATGACATAACTAGGGAAGGTGCTTGGTCTACCCATATACCTTCCATAGAACCCACACTGTGACCTGTGGGCTTTTTATTAAAATTTCATAACACTTTATTACACTTATTAGTTTATATTTCAGTTGTCAAACTAGAATGCAAGTACCTTGAGGGATTTATTTGTATTTATACTCCTACCACCTACTTAGTACCTAGTATACAGCAGGTATTCAGATTTTTATTAAATGAACACAAGAAGAAATGGATAACCCTAAGTAGTAGGTAAGGAAGCTAATCTTAACTTATTAGATGTGACATAGTAGGATGAAAGATTATTTATGCCAGCTCTTAGATTTTTGTTATCAGAGAAACAAATTTACTAATAAGAAAACAGAAAGGCAGTAAAGAATATGGTTAGGAGTGTGGCTCTGGAGAATGACCACCTCAGATCAAATCCTGTCTCCATCATTTACTAGCTGTGTACTATGAATGAGTAATTTAACATCTCTAAGCCTCAATGTTCTTATATGTAAGATAAAGAGGACAATAATATCTATCCTCATGGGGTTGCTGCAAGCATCAAACAAGAAAATGTAATGTGCATATAGGACCCAGTGTATGCTAAGACCAAATGTTAGCTGTGTTATTTTTATATATATTATTTTTTCTTTCTATTATTAAGGTTTCCTCAAGGATGGAGTAAAATAGTTCCTACCAGGAACTTACTTCAAAGTATGGTGTGTAGCTAAGAAACCACTGTAATACTGGTAAAAACCAAACTAAGATTCAGGGCAGGAATAGGTACAAGAAATAGTGCTTTACAAAGAGGAGCAGTCCCGGGATGATTAGAACCAAAAGCTGAAAAGGAAACAAAAGCTCATTTGAGATATCTTCCCATAAAGAGAGGAACCTGAGATAACGAGTGTGAAGAATGTTTGCTTTTTTACCCTAAATATTTACTTCAGTTCCAATGTAGGTAAGATTGGAAATATTCGAACAGAAGACAGAACTGGAAAGAAACTTAAAGCCATCTTAGGGATATAGGGATGCAATGCCTCATCTGCTCGGTTGCATATTACAGGTATTTTTGAGGTTCAGAAGTTGACTATGTCTAAAGATGGACAATTTTCTTCTCTCAGAGAAACTCAATGCTGATTACAGATGGAGGAATACTACATGGCAGGGAAAACTCCATGCAAAACAACACATTAGAAAAAGAACTCTGACTTACTGAGAAACATTTCAACAGCACAGCCATGTTATCAATAAAATGCTAAAAATTTAACATCAAAAGGAGATCAAAAGCTAAGAATTTCCCAAAGTAAGTCAAAATGGTTTCCAATAAATTAATAAATCAACCTAGGGCTTCCCTGGTGGTGCAGTGGTTGAGAGTCCGCCTGCCGATGCAGGGGACACGGGTTCGTGCCCCGGTCCGGGAAGATCCCACATGCCGCGGAGCAGCTAGGCCCGTGAGCCATGGCCGCTGAGCCTGCGCGTCCAGAGCCTGTGCTCCGCGACGGGAGAGACCACAACAGTGAGAGGCTCACGTACCGCAAAAAAAAAAAAAAAAATCAACCTAAAGATAGAACATTAATTCAGTATGTGACTAGATTAATTTCTCTATGAAAACTGTTTAGCTCTAATACCCAGTGACAACTGATAAAAGTTTATCAGATTCCTTGTATTTACAGGATTAGATTTCACCATAAAAAAGTCAGTTACTTAGAAATTTTTTAAAAGGAATCTTACCTGATGGCAATGATAGAACGGAATGGAAAGAAGAATCTATCTCTGATACATGTTCTGTTAATATTTGAGACTTTGAATTGTGTTCACAGCTGCTCCAAATTGAAGATGATTGCAGGCAAGGCATTTGTGTAGTATTTAAAAACCTTGTTTCTTTTGAAGGCAAAGTCTGCAAGGAAAAAAAAATAAAGACTTCATTTTTGTTGAAAAGCGAATCAGAGAGAATAATAACAGTTATAGTACAATATCTGAATGACACCAGCAATAAGTCCTGGATTACTAAATCACCTTGGGGAGAGTGCTTTACAATGACCTAGACTAAGTGATAGAAGCAAAGATATAGAAGGCCATGAGTGTGATGAGATTTGACTAGTCCCTTTTCAGTTCTTCAAAATGAAGAGTACAGTCTGTGAAAATGGGTCTTTCTCCCATCTTAAGAAATCATAAAAAAGAGAAATGAGTTTGAACAACTTTAGGTCACAAGAAAATGGTTACACTCCAGATTAGTGAAAAATATGACAGTGAGCAGGTACTATGTTATGATTAAGAACTGTGCATACAGTTGACCCTTAAACAGAGGTTTGAACTGTGCAGGTCCACTTATAAGCGGGTTTCTTTCACTAAATAGGTACCCAGATCATAGTATTACATGATCTGTGGTTGGCCGAATCCTCAGATGCTGAACCACAGATAGGGAGGAAGGCCAACTGACTGTAAAGTTATACATAGATTTTTTACTGAGTAGGGGTTGACGCCCCTAACCCTCACCTTGTTCCAGGGTCAACTGTACTGTTTTCCTCCTTCTAATCTGTTATAACCAATGAGTGAAACTAGAGTCTGCCTTAAATTATAATGTGAGACAATATCTACACTGCAATAACAGTGAAGTACTATGAAGACATATGTATTACATATTTACATTAAGTAAAATTGAATTGAAAATATTAAAAAAGATATGTATAAAATATGCAATATGGGGCTTCCCTGGTGGCGCAGTGGTTGAGAGTCCGCCTGCCGATGCAGGGGACACGGGTTTGTGCCCCTGTCCGGGAAGATCCCACATGCCGCGGAGCGGCTAGGCCCGTGAGCCATGGCCGCTAAGCCTGCGCATCCGGAGCCTGTGCTCTGCAACAGGAGAGGCCACAACAGTGAGAGGCCCGCGTACCGCAAAAAAAAATAATAATAATAAGATAAAATATGCAATATGTTACATGAGTTTGAGTTTAAGATAAAGATTTCAATCCAGAAATCTCATGAAAACCATATTGCTAAATCAAAAAATTATGTTGCTACATCTAAAAAATACATATTCTGTTTGTTGGATTTTAAAATTATTTTTTTCTGGCTATAAGATTAGTATACAACCAATGTAAAAAATCTATAAAATAGAGAAAATGTTTTAAAAGTTAATGGAGTTCACCTGTGTTCCTTTTGTCATTCTTACCTCCACCTACTACAATAACATTAGGACTCATTTTTATAATGGAAATTATATTTAAAATACTTACAATAACTGAGAATTTTGGATGCTATTTTTTTAAAAATTATTTTATAAACTTACATTAAGTTTATCACTTTCTTGAGTTTGAGTTTCCTGGCTAACTGGCATTTTCTGTGTTTCCACAGCACCTTGGGCATGGCCACATCTGCCATAGCATGTAACTAGATTTCCTCTGGACTGTGAGCTCCTTGAAGGTTGGACTATAATTTGTTCAATCCTGTATTCCCAGAACCTGACACAGTCCTTAACATATGGTTGAAACTTGAATGCTGACCAAATGAATTTTATCTCATTTGCTTTTAACAAATTTAGGTGAATAGAACTTTTCAAATACATGTGTGCCTGAGACTATTTCATTGGGGAAAAAATAGTCCCTGTTAATATATGCTAAAATTTATCATGTAATGACTTCTTTTTATATTCCACTGGCCAAGACTTATGTCAGCTAGTCATACCCAGCTGCAAGGAAGGCTAGGAAATGCAGTCATTATGCCGGGTAGTCAAGTAAATTGATGATTTTTATAAGAAGATATAACATGTGGTACGTGATTATAAAGATGTGAGTTATTTCCAAGATTTATTCTAATGATGTTTATGTATATATCTATGGGAACAGTTGCTGTTTCTTACCTTTACAAGATGCACTGGTACTTTTGACTCACTCTAGAATTATTTGTTCTTTTGTGATGTAGTTCAAAAAGATATAAGGAACAATTATATAAAATTACAAAGAAAATGTGCTAACCTCTCTTTTTTCATGTATGGCTAGAACATTATGAATAAAAGTTGATAAAATCTGAATATTTACCATATAATTAGTTTTCTCTTGCAATTTTTCCAAATCCAGGAAACCCATTAGCCAATTTGAAACTATCCTAAATAAATATGGAGACAAGTGAGGGGCATCTAGGAAAAGGCCTTTTTTCCCCTTCAGAGAAAGTGAAGCCCAGGAGGCTGAAAAGGAATGGATGGAGAAATAAGAGAAAAATCTGGAGATTCTTGCCAATAAAAATTCAAATGTCTAGAGGGTGTGATCAACAATACCATATGCTGCATAAGATTCAAGCAAAGTAAAGCCTGAAAAGTATCCATTACATGTAACTTTAATAATGAAACATTTCATATATACAAAAGAGTATATAATTTATAAGGAAGGTATAAAATAATGTTTAAAAAGCACCTATACTCACCATCCTACTTTAAGAAACAGAACAATACCAATACTTTGATGACTTCTCTTGCTATCCCGGCCCCATGAGCCTGTGGCAGAGATTGCTACTTTCCTCCCAATATCTGTGTTCTCCTCCCTCTAAAACTCCTGATTTTCAGCTGGGCACATTTCTCAAGCTTCCTTGCATCTAAAAATTACTAAATTCTAGCCAGAACACCATGAGAAGTCATGTGTGCAACATTTAGAAACTGACCTTAAGAAGGTCACTTAGCCCTCCATACTTCCACCTGTGATGGTGAGCCACCATAATCTTGTGAGTGAGGGTAATGCTCAAAAGATTAAACAAAAAGGCGGCAGGAGCCTGGTTCCTAGATAACCATGTAGAGCATGGTTGTTATGCCTAGAATATTTTCAATCTGTTTCAAAACAAAGAAATAAACTTACATCTTGCTTACATCACTATTTGGGATTTCTCTCAAATGCAGCTAAACCTATACCTTAACTAATACAATGTGCCTCCTCAGTCATATTTTTCTCTCACATTTCCAGGAGTAACTGCTATCCTGAATTTTAATTTTATCATTTCCTTGTTTTCTATTTATAGTTTTTCTACAAAAGTATATGTAATCCTATATAATTTACTATTTAAATTCCTATGCTCTAAAAATGTAAATACACAGAATAATGCTAGATGTATTTTCCTGCTTTATTACTCAACATTATGTGCATGCAATTAATCATTCTACTGTATATAAATATCTAGATTGTTTCTAGTGTTTTACCATTATGAACAATGATAGTATGAATATTATTATATTTGTCTCCTGGCACATGGGTGTAAGATTCTCTAGAGTACACTGCTAGAAATGGAATTGCTGGGGTTATACAAACGCATGAACACACATACTCAACTTCACTAGATAATATATTGTATTGCCAAGTAGTTACAACTAATTTACACTCCAACAGAGCAGATTTTAATTCTCACTGCTTCAGATTCATACCAACAAGGGTACTGTCGGAATTCTTATTTTTGCCAATTTGAGACCATACAAATATCTCATGGTTGAAATTTGTATTGCTCTGTTTACTGTTTAAGTTGACCTCATTTTCATACCTATAATTGGCCAATTTTCCTTCTTTTGGGGAATACATGTTTTGATGATTTTTCTATTGAGATGTCTTTTTCTTATTGATATTTTAATTTCTCTTTATACACTCTTGAAAGTTACAAATCCTTTGTAGGTTCTATGTATTGCTCCCTGTCTGAGCTTCTCTTTGCACTTTTTTTGTGTCTTTTGATCAACAGACATTCTTAACTTAAATGTTTCCTTTATATATAGTTTGCACTTCTTTGTATCTTGATGAGGAAATCTTTTGAATCTTGATGAGGAAACCCTACCTTTAAGTCATAAAGATATTCTTCCACTTTTTTTTTTATAAGAATTTTATTGTTTTGCCTTTTGCAATTAGGTCTTTGTTTAAAATTGATTTCTTTGTGCAAGATGTGAGATAGGGATCCAAACTCATTTTTTTTTCCTCTAAATGGATCACCAATTGACTTAACGCCTTTTACTGAACAGTTAGTTCATCCTCTCCCAACCAATCTACAATGCTGCCTGTTATATACCACATTCCATACATGTCTGGGACTGTTTCAGGGATTTCTAACACTCTACCATTTGTGTCTGTGCTAGTAACCAATGCCTTAATTACTGCATCTTTTAAATAAATCTTGACACTTTTTTTTTTTTTGCGGTACGCGGGCCTCTCACTGTTGCGGCCTCTCCCGCTGCGGAGCACAGGCTCCGGACGCGCAGGCCCAGCGGCCATGGCTCACGGGCCTAGCAGCTCCGCAGCATGTGCGATCTTCCCGGACCGGGGCACAAGCCCGTGTCCCCTGCATCGGCAGGCGGACTCACAACCACTGCGCCACCAGGGAAGCCCAAATCTTGACATTTGATAGTGTAAGTTTCTCCACCTTGTTCCTCAGGGGTGTCTTGGCTGTTATTCTTGCTTTTCACTCCTCTGTATATTTTTTTTATTGAGGTATAGTTGATTTATAATATTATATAAGTTTCAGAAATACAACCTAGTGAGTCACAGTTTTTAAAGGCTGTACTCCATCTTCTGAATAATTTTTAAAAATAGCTTAATTTCCATTAAAAACCTGTAGAATTTTGTTTAAAAATACACTGAATTTATAAATCAATTGGAAGATTTTTGAGATTTTAAAAATTTTGGTATTATGATTAAAGGTCATCCATCCATGAATATGGTGTATCTCTTCATTTATTTAGGTCTTTAATTTCTTTCAATAAAACTTTGTAAATTTCTTCTCTAAAAGTCTTTACATATTTTGTTAGATGTATTCCTAGGTACCATCATATTTATTGTTTCATGTAAAAGGAATTGAAAAATACAATTGACATATACTGAACATGTCCCACAACTCTGCTAAACTTTCTTATTCAAATAATATTACATGTTTTTTCTTTTAGCTTTCTATTAACCAAACATATTATCTAAAAGTCATGACAGTTTAGTTTCTTTCATTCAGTCCTAAAACCTTTATTTATTATTATTTATAAGGTTCCAACCATGCTAGATAGGCTCACCAGTTCAATAATGAACAGAAATGACCAAAGGACATATTGTTTTGTCCCTCATTATAAAGGAAATGCTTTTAATTTTTTATAATTAAGAATAATAAGGGTTAAGAATGATTGTAGTTTTTTTGGTATATTCTTTATCAGGATGTATGCCTACTTTGCCAAAAGATTCTTTTAAGTATATTAACGTTGAACTTAATCATACACTTTTTGTGAACCTATTGAAATGATTACTTGGCTTTTCTTCTTTAATCCAATTATGTGGTTATTACATTAACAAATTTTTAAATGTCAAAGCAACCTTTGATTCTTCTTGAGGAAAATGCTAGGGGTTTATCAATTTCTTTGCAAAGAACCAGCAACTAGATTTATTTTCTATATTGTATCAATATATGGAAATTTATTGCATATGTATGTTTCTATGTTTCACTGATTCCTATTGTTTATTAGGATAGATAAAATATTTTGTCATATTTTTCCCCTCAGTTAACTTAAACTTATACATTCTTTTCTTTTCTTTTAGTTGTTTTCCTAGAGATTACAATGAATCCTTAACTTACGGCTTTTAGAGTATGAAACAAATTATTCCTTTTACCACTTCCCTGAAAACAATGGGACATTAGAAGACTAACTCCATTTACTCTCCTCTTTCTTTGTTATTGTTGTAAGGCATTTTAATTCCATATATAAAGCTCTACATTATATTACTGTTATTATTTTCATTGTCAACATTTAAATTACCCATATATTTATCTTTTCCATTGTTCTTAGCTTCTTTCTACAATTCTGTTTCCATCTGGGATCATGTTCCTTCTGCCTTTGCTATTATTATGTGTAGATTTGCTGTCAACAAATCCTTTCCATTTTTATTTATCTGAAACCTTTGTATATCATCATTTTTGAAGGGTATTTTTGTGGATATAGAATTCTAGCATTTTTTTTTTTCAGCATTTTAAGAATATTTGCATTTTTATCTGGCTTCCATTGTTTCTATTGAGTAGTTAAGTCTTATGGTTGCCCTCATTTGAAGGTAATGTGTCTTTTTTTACCCTGACTGCTTTTAATATTTTCTGTGTCTTCACTTTTTAGCACGCTTGCTATAATATGTCTTGATGTAATTTCTATGTATTTGTTATTTTTGAGGTTCACAGAATTTCTTGAATCTATGGGTTGATGTCCTGTTTTAGTTTAAGAAATACTCTCTATTATTATCTGTTCAAATGTTATTTCTGTCCTATTCTCTCTCCTTTCTTCTAGAGTCTAAAAACATATATGGCTAATTTTTTTCACTGATTTACAGTTCTCTGTTTCTGTATTTTTAAAATTCTGTTTTATCTCTGTGCTTCTATTTGAGTATTTTATATTGATACGTCTTTTAGTTCATTAGTCATATCTTATGCTCCATCTAATTTGTAGTTAAACTCATCATCTGGTGAAGTATTAATTTCACATGTTATATTTTGAGTTTGAGAATGTTCATATGACTCTATTTTTAAAAAATAGATTCCAAATATCTGGTAAAATAATCTGTCTTTTTCCACTTGTTCTCTATTTTTTCAACATATTAATCACAGCCATTTTAAAGATCTTGGCTATTAAATCCAATTATCAGAATCACTTGATGGTTTGTCACTATTGTCTGTTTTTCTCTCTTGAAGGCTGGTCATATGGTCCTGTCTTTTGGGATGGCTAGTAATTTTTGATTGAATGCCAGATCGTATTTTTTAAAAAATCATAAAGGCGCCAAATGATGTAATCTTTCTCCATAGAGGGTTCTCTTTCCCTACTGCTAAGCAGATAAACAGCAGGTTTCTCTCCTTTCATCTATTCAGGGAGTGCACTCAGTTAAGCTTGGGTTACCACCCTACTATGGTTATCTATATCTGATTTGTTCCTGGCCCTTCAAGGTTTTCAGCTAAGTGTTTGGTGTATTTTACAGAATTTCCCCTGATCATTCAGACCTTAAGAAAAAAAAATCTTAAGAGTATACTGAGGAGTGCCACACTGCTTTAAAGGGGTTTTTGTCATTGATGTTTTTTTTAAGCCTCCTGTTCTCTGCAGCCCAGGTATTTAGCAAATGTTATGAGGAAAACATTGGTCAAAAATGTTCTGAAGTGAAAAATGGCCGTGTGCTTCAGGTCTCCCAAAACACACCCAGCAGCAGCCCCCATACCTATCATCTATTAGCATCTGAACCAAATTTGAAAATTTCTGCCAAAGCTCCAGGGCAAAAGTGGTTGCAGGAGCCAGCTATCCTAGGTGTTTCCCTCTCTGAAGACATATGCTACATCTTCTCCTCTAACCTTTATATTTATTCATTTCTCTTCATATCTTACAATTCTTTTTTCTCTCTGTATTTCATTTTATATAATTTCATTCAGATCTATTTTCTAACCGCCAATTCTCTCTTTAGTTTTATCTACCTATTTCTTAATCATATTACTAATTTTCTGATTTATTTTCCTTAAACATATAAACTTACTTAATTTTGCATTCTGTATATGATAACTGCAGTAGCTGAAGTTATTTTTGTAAGGATGTGTGTGTGGGGGGGTGGGAGTTTGTTTTTGCTGACTTTCTTGATGTTGCTTTGTTGCTGTGTCTGATTTTATATTTTTTTTTAATTAGGAATTCACATTTATTGGAATTTTATTCAGGGGAATCCTGGAAAGTTTCTATTGAGAGTTCATTCCCCTAGAAAGGATATACATTTATTTCTTCCAGCCATCTGGAACACCAGCTAACCATTTTAAAATGCAATTCTTGTCTTTTTTTTAATTAATTAATTAATTTGTTTGTTTGTTTATTTCTGGCTGTGTTGGGTCTTCATTGCTGCGCATGGGCTTTCTCTAGTTGCTGCAAGCAGGGGCTACTCTTTGCTGCGGTGCATGGGCTTCTCATTGTTGTGGCTTCTCCTGTTGTGGAGCATGGGCTCCAGGAGCGTGGGCTTCAGTAGTTGTGGCACGTGGGCTCAGTAGTTGTGGCTCGCAGGCTCTAAAGGGCAGGCTCAGTAGCTGTGGCACACGGGTTCACCCACTCTGCAGCATGTGGGAATCTTCCTGGGCCAGGGCTCGAACCCGTGGCCCCCGCATTGGCAGGCAGATTCTTAACCACTGTGCCATCAGGGAAGCCCACAATTCTTGTCTTTTTAAGTAAAACTCTTAGGTAGAATGATTTCAGACTTTAAAGATGTAAAAGGCCTGACGTGTCATTACAAATTCTATGCAGAAAATCTATTTTCCATTTTTCAGCCAGAGCCCAAGGCAAAGAAAGGCAAGTTCTTTACATTGCTGTTCAGCAGGTCTGAGTTCCAGTTCATGCACTCACAAAGTGAGTAGCATTGAAGGCTCTTGGCTTTATGCAGGATCTTTTAATATATCTCCTCACATCTCCTGGATTCTAGGCTTTGCCTCCAGTCTCTATCAAGACTATTAAACAAAAATTTCTACTTGTCTTTCTCCTTTCTTTCCTTCCTTTTTAATTCTGAGGATTTCCATTTTTTGAGCCAGGTTAGACATTCACTGTAAAAAATATTCTTATGACATAATCACCTCTGCCTCCTTCACAGCCCTTAACAGAGTACCTTTACACACAGTAGACGTTCGGAAATTATTTGTTGAAAGAAGGAAGGAATAATGAGCAAACTTAATTCAAAAGACCAACTTAATTGTGAATTTAATTTCACTAAGCTTAGCAAAAAGTTTAAAGCAATTTCCTCAAATGTAATTTCTCAATGGGAAAAGATGGTTTTTAAAATAAACTTTTAGATTCTCTAAGAGCCCAGCAAAAGTGAGGTAACCCTTTTTCTATAGTTTTATAGCTGCAATGAATTTTTCCATTAAAATTGGTTAAAGGAGTAGTCATAATATACATTGTATCATTTACAACAAAGAAAATAAATTTGTGTAGCATTTTTTCAATTCATGATGTAGTCGATATCTTTCATTAAATTGTTCACTTTTTCATAAGCAATATATTTTTACTTTATATGAAAATGTCTTGCATACTTTAACAAATGATAATAAAGTTATTTAAAATTCAAAAAAATTTTGATACTTTACATTCTAATACTTTGTATCCAGAAGCTTTCCTAAGATAATTATCCCACCATATTACTGGAATCAAAAGTTCAGCATTGGATCTGGCTAAGTGACGTAATTAAAAAGTCACTTTGACCTTTAAAAAACTGTTTCAATAAAATGCTTTTGTTGGACATCATACTACAGCAGGGTGAAGAGTAAAATAACATTATGACATTGCAGTGCTTCTCAGGGAACCCAACATGTAACAGAGATAAATACAGACACTTTCAAATTTGTTGTGGAGAAGAGATTAAGCAATAGCTAAATGGGATATGTTATTAAGAAATCAGTTTTGAAAGTAGAAAAAGCAATTCCATTTCTGTCCATGAAGTAATAAACAAATGGGACCTAATTAAACTTAAAAGCTTTTGCACAGCAAAGGAAACCACTGACAAAATGAAAAGACAACCTACCAGTGAATGGGAGAAAATATTTGCAAATGATATGACTGATAAGGGGCTAATATCCAAAATTTATAAACCACTCATACAATGCAACAGCAAAAAAATAAACAACCCAATCAAAAAATGGGCAGAAGACCTAAATAGACATTTTTCCAAAGAAGACATACAGATGGCCAATAGGCACATGAAAAAATGCTCAACATCACTAATCATCAGAGAAATGCAAATCAAAACCACAATGAGATACCACTGCACACCTGTCAGAAAGGCTATTATCAAAGAGTCTACAAATAACAAATGTTGGTGAGGATGTGGAAGAAATGGAACACTTGCACACTGTTGGTGGGACTGTAAACTGGTACAGCCACTATGGAAAATGGTATGGTGTTTCTTCAAAAAACTAAAGATACAACTACCATATGATCCAGCAATTCCACTAGTGGTTACCAGTGGGGAGAGGGAAGGAAGTAGGGGTGAGATAGGGGTATGGGATTAAGAGACAAACTACTATGTATAGAATAAATAAGCAACAATGATATAATGTACAGTACAGGGAAATATAGCCATTATCTTGTAATAATTTAGAATGGAGTATAATCTATAAAAATATTGAATAACTATCTCGTACATCAGAAACTAATATAATATTGAAAATCAACTATACTTCAATTAAAAAAAAGAAGTACACCTGTGGGACTTTTATCAAACAACTGTTTTCAGAACTTGGACAACAGGTAGCATATGACTTATCCCTGAGAGAAGAAAAACAAATGAGATCCGATAAATCTACCAGCTTTTTGCACAAGGATGGGGGTCCAAGAAGAGTGTGTCAGTCTAGAAGATTTTAAGACAGAGATGTTAAACTTTGGGGAGAAAAAGATGGCTACAACTTATAGAGGAGACTGCCATAAAAAAAAGGAAGCTTTTCAGAGAAAGGGCTCCAGAAATTCCATAGGGCACATTTCATTCTTTTGTCAAATAACAATCTACACATGCACAGAATGAAACAACAAAGGCCAGTCTAAGGTAATTTAATTTCAAGGGAAAGAAAAAAGGCAGGAAAAAAAGAACAAATAATATATGAGAGAAATAAAAAAACAAATAACAAAATCAAAATGATAGATTTAAACCTAACTATAGGGGATTAGCTCAAAATGGCAGAGTAGAAGGATGTGTGTTCACCCCTTTTTACAAGAACACTGGAATCACAACTAACTGCTGAACAACCATTAAAAAAAAAACCTCTGGAACATACCAAAAAAGCTACCCTACATCCAAAGACAAAGGAGAAGCCACAAAGAGAGAGTAGGAGGGATGCAATTACAATAAAATCAAATCTCATACCCTCCAGGTGGGTGACCCACAAACTGGAAAACAATTATACCACAGAAGCTCCCCCACTGGAGTGAAAGTTCTGAACCCCACATCAGGCTTCTGAACCTGGGGGTCCAGCAATGGGACAAGGAGACCACAGAGAATCTGGCTTTGAAGGCCAGTGGAATTTGATTGCAGGACTTCCACAGGTCTGGAAGAAACAGAAACTCCACTCTTGGAGGCCACACACAAAATCTTGTGTGTACCAGGACCCAGGGGAAGAAACCAGTGACCCCATAAGAGACTGGGCCAGACCTACCTGCTAGTATGGGAGGGCCTCCTGCAGAGGTGGGGGGTGGCTGTGGCTCACTGTGGGGACAAAGACACTGGCAGCAGCAGTTCTGGGAAGTACTAATTAGTGTAAGCCCTTCCAGCGGCCACCATTAACCCCACCAAACAGCCTGTAGGTTCCAGTGCTGTAGGCTCAGGCCAAACAACCAACAGGGAGAGAACACAGCCCCATCCATCAGCAGACAAGGCAAGTGGATTAAGGTTTTACTGAGCATGGCCCTGCCCACCAGAGGGACAAGACCTAGCTCTACCTATTACCAGTCCCTCCCATCAGGAAGCTTGCACAAGCATCTTAGATAGTCTCATCCAAGAGAGGGAAGACAGCAGATGCAAGAAGAACTACAATCTTACAGCCTGCGGAATGAAAACCACTATCACAGAAAGTTAGACAAGATGAAATGGCAGAGGATTATGTCCCAGATGAAGGAGCAACATAAAACCCCAGAAAAACAACTAAGTGAAGTGGAGATAGGAAACCTTCTGGAAAAAAATTCAGAATAATGATAGTGAAGATAATCCAGGATCTCAGAAAAAGAATGGAGGCAAGAATCAAGAAGATGCAAGAAATGTTTAACAAAGACCTAGAAGAACTAAAGAACAAACAAACAGAGATGAACAATACAATAACTTACATGAAAAATACACTAGAAGGTAACAATAGCAGAGTAACTGAAGCAGAAGAATGGATAAGTGACCTGGATAACAGAGTGGTGGAAATCGCTGCTGCAGAACAGAATAAAGAAAAAAGAATGGAAATAAATGAAGACAGTCTAAGAGACCACTGGGACAACATTAAATGCACCAACATTCACATTATAGAGGCCCCAGAAGGAGAAGAGAGAGAGAAAGGACCTGAGAAAATATTTGAAGAGATAATAGCTGAAAACTTGCCTAACATGGGAAAGGAAAGAGTCACCCAAGTCCAGGAAGCACAGAGTGCCAGGTAGGTTGAGCCAAGGAGGAACATGCCATGACAGAGTAATCAAATTGACAAAAATTAAAGACAAAGAAAAAATATTAAAATATTTGCAAACAAATCAATGGACAAAGCATTAATCTCCAAAATATATAAACAGCGTATGCAGCTCAATATTAAAAAAACAAACAACCCAATCCAAAAATGGGCAGAAGACCTAAATAGGCATTTCTCCAAAGAAAACATACAGATGGACAAGAAGCACATGAAAAGCTGCTCAACATCACTAATTATTAGAGCAATGCAAATCAAAACTACAATGAGGTATCACCTCACACCCATTACAATGGGCATCATCAGAAAATCTACAAACAACAAATGCTGGAGAGGATGTGGAAAAAAGGGAACCCTCTTGCACTGTTGGTGGGAATGTAAATTGATACAGCCACTACGGAGAACAGTATGGAGGTTCCTTAAAAAACTAAAAATAGAATTACCATATGATCCAGCAATCCCACTACTGGGCATATACCCAGAGAAAACCATAATTCAAAAACACACTTGCACCCCAATGTTCACTGCAGCTCTATTTACAATAGCCAGGTCATGGAAGCAACCTAAATACCCATTGACAGACGAATGGATAAAGAAGTTGTGGTACAGGTCCTGGTGGGGGCAGGGCCTCTCATGGCAGCCTCTAGAGTCAATTATAGGAACTCTGAGTCTGATACTCCCAAATCATGATGGAATTGCAAGCATAGGTTGGCTGGTGATGCAAGAGTTCAGCAAAAGTCAACGAAAGCATTAGATATATCATGTTCTTGGGTTGGAAGAATCAACATTGTGAAAATGACTCTACTACCCAAAGCATCTACAGATTCAACGCAATTGCTATCAAACTACCACTGGCATTTTTCACAGAACTAGAACAAAAAATCTCACAATTTGTATGGAAACACAAAAGACCCCAAATAGCCAAAGCAATATTGAGAAAGAAAAATGAAGCTGGAGGAATCAGGCTCCCTGACTTCAGACTATACTACAAAGCCACAGTAATCAAGACAGTATGGTACTGGCACAAAAACAGAAATATAGATCAATGGAACAGGACAGAAAGCCCAGAGATAAACCCACACACATATGGTCACCTGATCTTTGATAAAGGAGGCAAGAATATACAGTGGAGAAAAGACAGCCTCTTCAATAAGTGGTGCTGGGAAAACTGGACAGCTACATGTAAAAGAATGAAATTAGAACACTCCCTAACACCATACACAAAAATAAACTCAAAATGTATTAAAGACCTAAATGTGAGACCAGACACTATGAAACTCTTAGAGGAAATATAGGCAGAACACTCCATGACATAAATCACAGAAAGATCCTTTTTGACCCACCTCCTAGAGTAATGGAAATAAAAACAAAAATAAACAAATGCAACCTAACTAAACTCAAAAGCTGTTGGGCTTCCCTGGTGGTGCAGTGGTTGAGAGTCTGCCTGCCGATGCAGGGGACACGGGTTCGTGCTCCGGTCCGGAAAGATCCCACATGCCGCGGAGCCGCTAGGCCCGTGAGCCATGGCCGCTGAGCCTGCACATCTGGAGCCTGTGCTCTGCAACAGGAGAGGCCACAACAGTGAGAGGCCTGCGTATCACAAAAAAAAAAAAAAAAAGCTGTTGCACAGCAAAGGAAACCATAAACAAAATGAAAAGACAACCCACAGATTGGGAGAAAATATTTGCAAATGATGTGATCGACAAGGGATTAATCTCCAAAATTTACAAACAGCTCATACAGCTTAATATCATCAAAACAAACAATCCAATCAAAAAATGGGCAGAAGACCTAAATATACATTTCTCCAAAGAAGACATACAAATGGCCAAGAGGCCCATGAAAAGATGTTCAACATTGTTAATTATTAGATAAATGCAAATCAAAACTGTAATGAAATATCATCTCACACCAGTCAAAATGGCTATTATCAAAAAAATCCAGAAAATAAATGCTGGAGAGGGTGTGGAGAGAAGGAAACCCTCCTATGCTGTTGGTGGGAACGTAAATTGGTACAGCCACTATGGAGAACATAGGGAGATTTCTTAAAAAACTAAAAACAGAGCTACCATATGATCCTGCAATCCCACTCCTGAGCATATATCTGGAGAAAAACATGGTCTGAAAGGATACATGCACCCCAATGTTCATTGCAGCACTATTTACAATAGCCAAGACACAGAAGCAATGTCAATGTGCATCAACAGAGGAATGGATAAAGAAGATGTAGTACATATATACAATGGAATATTACTCAGCCATTAAAAAGAATGAAATAACACCATTTGCAGCAACATGGATGGACCTAGAGATTGTCATACTGAGTGAAGTCAGACAGAGAAAGAGAAATATCGTATGATATCGCTTACATGCAGAATCTAAAAAGAAATGATACAAATGAACTTAGTTACAAAACAGAAACAGACTCACAGACTTAGAGAACGAACTTATGGTTACGGGGGGGGAGGATGGGGGGAAGGGATAGTTAGGGAGTTTGGGATTGACATGTACACACTGCTATATTTAAAATGGATAACCAACAAAGACCTACTGTATAGCACAGGGAACTCTACTCAATATTATGTAACAACCTAAATGGGAAAAGAATTTGAAAAAGAATAGATACATGTATATGTATAACTGAATCACTTTACTGTACACCTGAAGTATCACCTAAACACTGTTAATCAACTATACCATAATATAAAATAAAAAGTTTAAAAAAACAGAAAATAACAAGTGTTGGAGAGGATAAGGAGAAATTAGAACCATTGTACATTACTGGTAGGAATGTAAAATGGTGCAGCCACTGTATAAAACAGTATGATGGTTCCTCAAAAAATTAAACATAGAATTACTATGTGATCCAGCAATTTATGCCCCCAAAGAACTGAGAACAGAGACAAAAACAGATATTCATATACTAAATAAGCACACAATAGCCAAAATGTAAAAAAACCCCAAGTCCATCAACAATGGAATAAATAAACTGTGACATATAAAAACAATGTATTATTATTCAGCATTAAAAAGGAATGAAATTCTGATACATGCTACAAGACTATGAACCTTGAAGACATTATGGTAAGTGAAATAAACTAGAGAAAAAGTGGAAAAAAATCCCTAATTATATCATAATTACATTAAATATAAATGGTCTAAATACTCCAATTAAAAATCAGAAATTTTCAGACTGAATAAAAAAGTAAGACCTAAATATATAATGTCTACAAGTAAACCACTAAATATAAAATCATAGATAAGATACAAATAAAAGTATGAAAGCAGATATACCACCTAAGCACTAATCACTAAATTGCTGGAGTAGATATATTAGTATCAGTGAAAGTAGATTTCAGGGATAGGAACCAACATATTATAATGATAAAAGGGTCAAGTCATAAAGATATAAAAAGAAAACTAAACATCTATGCAGGTACTAACCAAACTTCAAAATACATGAAGCAAATACTGAAATACATATAAAGAGAAATGGAAAAATCCACACCTACGGAGATTTTAACACAAGTAGGATGGAAATCAATAAGGATATAAAAGACTTGATCAGTATTATCAACCAAATGAAACTAAAAAACACTTATGGAAAACCCCATCAAAAAAATAGGAAAATATACACTCTTTTCAAGTATGCATCTAGACAGACTATATGATGGGCCATAAAACAAATCTCAATAAATTAAAAGGACTAAAATCATACAAAGTATGTTTAATAATCACAATGGAATTAAATTAGAAATTAGAGTGATATTTGGAATATCCCCATATATTTGGAAATTAAACATAATTCTAAATCACCCAGGGTCAAAGAAGAAATTATATGACAAATCAGAAAATATTCTGAACTGAAAACACAATATGTTAAAATTTGTGGGATGTTAAACAGTGCTCAAAAGGAAAATTATAGCTTCCATGGTTATATTAGAAGAGTGAAAATTGATTTTTTAAATTTCTACCTTAAGAAGATAAAAAAAGAGAGGGAGGCAAATTAAATCCAAAGTAGGCATCATTTACTTAGGATACCACCACACACTCAGTGGAATAGCTAAAATTAAAAGGACTGATAATATTGTTATAGCAAGAATGGGGAACAACTGGAATTCTCATACATTGTTGGTAGTAATGTAAAATGACACTATCCAAAAACAATGACACGAAAGTTGTGTGTTTATAGCAGCTTTATTAATAGTAGCCAAAACCAGAAATAGCCCAAGTGTCTAAGAGCTGATGAATGGATAAAAAATTGTGATACAGACACACAAGGAAATACTATTATGTTTTATATTCCCTTTTAATACTCATTCCCCACTGTTATTTCCTCTCATCTCCATTCTAATGTATTTGATCTGGATCTTTCTTTTTTTGTATGCATTACTATAGAACACATTGTAATTTTAATATTTAAGTGTACATAAATAGTATTGTGCTAGAGATCTTACTCTGGATCCATCTGTCTATACTTATGCCAGCTCATATACTGTATTAATGTAAATCAGTATCTAGTAGTCCTACCACCTCTCCACCCCCACCCCCCTTTTTTTGAAGTATACTTAGCTATTTATGGATATACATTTTTGAAAAAGTTATTACCTTTCAAAAATGCAGCTAAAATTGATTGCAATCACCTTTAATTCAAGAAACTTGAAAGTCTTTACTAAGATATTTTATATCCTGTAATAAGAGCTTTAAACATGTTGTTACAGCATTTTTGTCATATTCTGTGTTAATTCTTAGATAATTGACAGTCTGCTTGTGGGAATGTATCTTGTTTTTTATTGTATTTTTAATTGGCTATTATTTATGTACAGAAATGGTATCCATTCTAATAATTTATTGATTCTATTGGATTTTCTATGTAATTATTCCATCTGAAAATGACAGTTTTATCACATCTCTAGGCTCAAAATAATCTTCCTTTGGAACTTTGGAGACACTGTTCCATTGTACTTTAGCATCTAGAGTTGCTAATGAGAATTTCAATGGCAGTTCCATTCTTATCCATTATAGATTACGTGTTGCTTTTGTTGTTAGTTTTGTTTTCCCTTCAAAAGCTTTCAGATCTTGTGTTCTAGATATTCAGAAATTTCAAAGAATATGTTTAGGTGTGGGCTATTTATTTTAATTTTTAATGCTCAACAGTATCTTAAACTGAAAACACCATGTCGTTTTTTAAACTATGGGAAATGTTCATGTATAATTTTTCTCTGTGTTATGGGAGATTTCTTCACTTTATACCATAATTCTTATATGAAATTTTAATTCCAGCAAATTTATTTATAATTTCTAAAGGCAGCTTTTTGTTCTACAATTGCTTCTTTATTACAACAGGTTATTCTTGAAGTTACTTTCTGTCCTTTGAATTATCTATTTTCACCAATGTTAGCTACTCTTTTGGCCTTTCTCATTGCTGTCTTTTCCTTCTATGTTTAATGATCTGGATATACTGCAGTGCTTCACCTCTAGATCTTTGTATGGGTTTGCTCCCTCCTTACTTCAATCAAGTCTTTATTCAAATAGACCCCAATAGGAAATGATTTTTTAGGCTTAGAAATTTGCTAACTTCCAGATTTATCTATAATTACATAAAGCATAATTTCTCAATGAAATGTAATACATACTATAAATTTGTCCCTACTAGTCAACCCATAAAAATCCCTGCAGTACAGAATTGTTGCAGCAAAGTGAGAAAACCCTCGACCAAGATACTTCCACTCTCTAGAGCAGATTCTCCAATTGGTGGAGCTGAAGTCGGTGTGGCATGGAAAAGAGAGTTGGCTTCCCAGTAGAATAAGAATACATACAGGCTCTTACGTCATCTCCCCTTCTCCATTTAATCAGACACCTCCTATACCAGGGAATTAACCTATTTTCTATTTCAGAGTCATTATTTGTTAGCTCAATTCAGATATTTCTTCTCCTAGCCCTCAGTGTAGAAGAGAATATTATCTGGGACTGCCAATATTTATCTCTTGTGTTGCAATTAAATTTGCATATGTTTCTGCCTTGTTTCCCCAAGAGGAATTTAAATTTCTGTAAGGCCATGCATGTCTTTATTTTTCTTTAAAATTCTTAAATTATTTGCTCACAAAAGTAGCATGCATGCACATAAAGTATACAAATCTAATCATTTTACATTTGAAAAAGTAAGTGAAAACCTTAAAATGGAATTTTTTAATACATAACTTAACTTCCATAACTGGATTATTTTATTAAACCAACCAGCCTTATGATTTAATAATCTAAGAAATAACAATGATGAGATTGACTGCCGAACACTAAAAAACACTACTTTTGCAAATTTGTCTCGGGAGATATAAAAACGACACAGAAGAACAGAGTTTAAAACAGGAATAATTCTACCTTATTTTATAAGGGTTATAATATTTATTCTCAGTTGTAAATTTTAATTTAAAATATGTGATATAACAACTGTTATCAATATATATGAAATGGCTCTTGGAGTACATGCTAAAACTTATGAAAAAATTCTCCTGCTCAAAATAGTTTCCTACCCAGCATTCCATAGTGAATAGTCTAATGTGACTATTTTATATTTAATTTACTACTTCTGTAGGACTTTACAAAATGCAAATAGCATTCTTCAGAGTGACAGTATCATTGGTAAATAGTTTATCAGAGATTAGCAGGGTCTCCTAGAGACAACACAGGTTGTTATGTTTACATAAAAGCAAGGAGAGGAAAAGAAAAAAAATAAGTTAGGGAACTTAAAGAATACTATGGGAAAGCAGAAAGCTTGCATAAAAACACTAGATAGCAGAGAGGATGTGAAACATCATGAAGAAGAAGGACAATAAAAGACAAGTAAGGGTCCTGCAAATAAAGTTTCATTTATTTAAAAATTTTGCCTGGGTTAAGTCTTGATATTTATAGTACAGGTGATTTAAAACATATTCAGGGACTGCACCATGATGGCCACCCCCCCATTACGGAGGAAGGTGGTTGGGAGCATGACCAAATAAGACTCTGGGCTTTTTCCCACTTCCTTTCCCCACTCATAGCCAAACCATCTATACTTTTATCAATTTCATATAAAATATTAAATATTCTGATCTCTGGTCTTACTCACTGAATAAATTTCTTGGCTTATTCTTGCTCAAACACTGTTAATTAACTAAAAATCTTAAAATAAAATCACTACTCTAACTTAAAATAGAATTATTGTTATGATTAGCATCCTAATTGGGCATGCCCAATTACCCACAACGTGTTTCTCTAGAAAACTGTATCCAGAATTCTATCCTTGGATGCCAGAAGCCTCTGTCCTCTTGTCCCAGTGGGACAGAGAACTCCCTCTGCCAGTAGGTAGTCAGGGTGGCTCCTGTTGTCTAAGCTGAGACATGAACAGGGTAGGGCCTAAGATTGCATAGTGGCTTATACTCCTATCAAGCAAGAGCTGAAGAAGTATATTATGGCCAAATATAAACTTTTGCTTTAATTCTTAATTGCAAATGAAATTGTGCTTTAAAAAAAGGTATTAGCCACATTTACATTTTAAGACTTATAGTAGAGGGCTTCCCTGGTGGCGCAGTGGTTGAGAGTCCGCCTGCCGATGCAGGGGACATGGGTTCGTGCCCCGGTCCGGGAAGATCCCACATACCGCGGAGTGGCTGGGCCCGTGAGCCGTGGCTGCTGAGCCCGCGCATCCGGAGTCTGTGCTCCGCAACGGGAGAGGCCACAACAGTGACAGGCCCGTGTACCGCAAAAAAAAAAAAAAAAAAAAAAGACTTATAGTAGAATACTATTCTGGAAAACATATTCATATCTTATCTATGTCTGCCAATGTGTTTTCCTGATTCTAAAGATAACTCTATAGTTCAGTAGATTAAGCAATATTATACCAAGCATAAAAAAGGCATAGACTGTCCATGAATAAACTAAAGTATTTTAGTAATGAATAAGTAAGTAATGTATGTATGAATAGTAATGAATAAGACAGCAAAATATATAATTCAGCTAGAAGATAAGAAAGCCAAAAAATTAAAATAGCTTTAGAAATTACCTGGAGTTTTAACAATTGTTGATATGGGCTGAAATTTCATAGGGAGAAACAGTCTGAAACAATTCACACAACATTCAAATCAGATGTTTTACACAAGCTCATCAAAGAAGTAGTGTTAAGACTCAGCATTAACACTTAAAAGAAAACTACAAACTCGTACTTACTTACATTTATGTAAAGAGTGTATCTTTTCATCCCACTTTGTGCTTCAGTTTCCCATATAAAATGGGGCATGAATATTAAATAAGAAACACATATAAAGTATTCATAAGTTGAAACAGTCCCTAGTACATAATTGCTTAATAAATATTAGCTATTATTATTTGACATTCTTGTTAGAGATTAGTATTGTAAAAAGGGCAAAATCAAGTAAAAGTGCATACTAATTTATGCTTTTTATTAATTTTGCCCAGCAAAGAGATTATAACCTCTGCAAATGATGATTCTAAATGATTATTCTAATACTTTTACCTCTATTTCTTTTATCTTATTGCTCGGACAGAACCACTAGTGTAACAATTGGCTGTAGAAATGTGGAAGATAAAAAAGGTACATAATGCATTCATAGATCTGGCTAAGGAGGTTTCTAGGCAGAATTTTTAAAGTGCCAATTGTTCACTTAATTGCTTATGATAAAGTATGGATGGAGTAATGAGCTTCAAAAGGAGGTAATAAGTTTTCAAGCAGAATTTAGAGGAAATACGGAAACAAGGCTTGCTGGGTTCAAAAATAAGACTGTTTCTCGTTTCCAGCCACTCCAGACAGCAAAAGGTTCACATAGTAAGAAATGACATTAGTACAAAGATCAAATCCAGGGAACTGCCAGTAAAACTGTGGCCTCAGTGTCAAGATCTGAGGGGTGAGGCTGGAAAACCCTTTATTAAGACCTTAGAAAAATTTGAGACATGTTGGTAGATCCTCACATCTAGACAAGACGGCTTCTAAGAATCTTAAAGGTGTGCTCTGATCTTCTCTGCTACACAAAAAATGCCATTAAGTATCTTCAGGGTATTGTCCCACAGCAGCCTCACACAAAGTCCAAAATGAAGAAGGGTCTGTGTTGAAGACATGTGCAGGTATGACTTTTGTCTAATGGAGTTTATTTCAATGTGATACATAGGAAGTCCACAAAGATTTAAAGACTTGAACTTGGACTAAGACAGAAATAGCTCAAAATGACAAGACCTATGGGCCTTCAGCCTTTTACAGACAGAAAGCATGCTGAGAAAACCAACACATATTTAAAAAGGTGCTTTTTTTATGGAAAAGGAAAGGTGACTCAGAGAATGCAGCCAAGAGTCCACCAGGCAGAGCTAACAGCTACAAAGAACCGCTTCCAGAGGAACAGGCCCACATTAACAAACGTGCAACATGTGCCTGATTGTGTATTTCAGAACTGCTATATTCTTCCCATTTCCCCCTGTCTGAGTGGCATTTATTCTGATTATCCCTGTCTCACTATTATATGTTGGGTATGTCTAGAGCAAATGACTAATAACATTAGTTCACAAATCTTTCCATCCAGGGAAATCATACTTGAGGAGCTACACCTAAAGAACCACACCTGAGGAGCCACACATAAAAAGTCGCAGTTCAGGTACCTGGTCATGATTTAAGAGGATGAAATTTAATACTTTAAGCCTGAACCTAATGAGGTAATGAGATCAGAAATTAGAGGTCTTCAGGGGAAAAGATTAGGTAGTTTCTTACATATGAAAGAGATGTCAATAGTTGGCAATCAGAGGATGGTCTGTGGTAGTCCCCACTGATGGCTTCCAATGAACCACGTCTCCCAGTATTCTTGCCCTTGAATTGTCCCTCCTGCATTAAATCCTACATTGATTCATTTTAACAAATAAATTCAACGGAAAGGCACGGCACTAATTCTACACCTATATCTTAAGAAGCACTGGAAGCTTTCATGTTTACATTTTTGAGAATCTGGGTCACCATGTAAAACTACCCTGCTAAAGAAACCCTGTGGAGAAACTCCATAGAAAGACTCTGAGACTACATGGAGAGAGTATGAAACCCAAGTATTCTAAATCATTCAAGACCTCAGATGACTCCAGCCCCAGTTACCATCTTATTGTAGCTGTATGAGAGATCTTAGGCAAGACTGGAAGAAGAACCACTCAGGTAATTCACAGAATCATGAAAGATAATAATAAATTGTTTTTAAACCACTAAATTTTGGGATGGTTTATTATGTAAAAATAGATGACCAAAATAAGAAGGATGGGCTAACTCTGACTGTGTAGCATGTACCCATACCTACTTCTATAGCAAAGAAGATATATATATATGATGAATCTTTGCATATGTATACACGTAGTATCCACCACCACGACCAAGATACAAAGCAGTTCCAACAACCCAGAAACCCTGGTTGTACCCTTTCCTGGTCAACTCCCACCCTTTGCACTGAAATAACCACAATTCTAACTTCTGACACTTCCAACTTTTATCTATATTTATTATAGAATATGTACTCTTTGCTTTAAGTCAACATAACTCTGGGAGATATATCTAAGTTA
The DNA here is from genome assembly GCF_059928025.1 of Delphinapterus leucas. Lineage (NCBI taxonomy): Eukaryota > Metazoa > Chordata > Mammalia > Artiodactyla > Monodontidae > Delphinapterus > Delphinapterus leucas. The sequence goes on along the minus strand of NC_143136.1, from coordinate 27,007,901 downwards.
ATTTATCAGTAGTCTATCCTTTTTACTGCTGTATTATATACCACAATTCTCCTTCTGATAGACATTTAGATTGCTTTATGTTTCCAACTTTAACAAATAAAGCTATTATAATAATTCTTACACAAGTCTTTTTGTGTACAAATGTATTCATTTCTCCTGGTAAAGTTCCTAAGAGTGGAACTGCTGAATTATAAGGATAGATGTATGCAGTGTATTTTATTGTAGTTTTAATTGCATTTCCTTGATGAGTAATAATTTTAAACACATTTTCATATAGTTATTGTCCATTTGGATAACCTCTTTTATGAAAGATCTGTTCAAAGCTTATGTCTATTTTTTTATTTAAAAGAAGTTCTTGGTGGTCCAGTGGGTAAGACTCCACACTCTCAACGCAGGGGCCTGGGTTCAATCCCTGGTTGGGGAACTAGATCATGCATACATGCCACAACTAAGAGTTTGCATGTTGCAACTAGGAGTCCACATGCCACAACTAAGAAGCCCACATGCTGCAGCTAAGAAGTCCACAGGCCACAATTAAAAGATCACGCATGCCGCAACAAAGATCCCGTATGCCGCAACTAAGACCTGGTGCAGCCAAAATAACTAAACAAACAAACAAACAAACAAATAAATAAATAAAGGGTGCAACTCCGTGTTATGCCTATTTTTAATTGGATTGTTTGCTATTTTCTTGTTTTTCTTAGGGATATATATATATACACACACATGTAGGAATATATATATATATACATGTAGGAATATATGTGTGTGTGTATATATATATATTTATATATATATATACAGGATATATATTTTTTGGGTATATATGTATATATACATACAAATATATACATATAGCAAATGTCTTGACTCAGTGTATATACTTTATTGACATTCTTAATGCTGTCTTTAATGGAAATAGGTTCATAGTTTTAACAAAGCCCAAATTAACAATTTTTCTTTTATGATTAGTATTGTTTGTATTCTGTTTAAGAAGTTGACTACCCCCAAAGACGTGAAGGTATTCTCCTATGTTTTCGTCTAGCTTTATTGTTCTCCTTTCACATTTAGGTCTATGATTCACCTTCCTTTTTCTTGAAGGTTAGTACATGTTTGTAGCTGAGTAGCTCTATCAGTGTATTGCCTGCCTGTAAAATTTTGAGGGTCAGTCAACTTTCTTCCATTTTGTGCAGTTCTGCCCCTTTCAGTCTAAGCTGGTAGTGTTTCTGTTGATAAATCACTCTCAAAAACCTGGTGGGTCTCCCCTGTATGTCAAGAGGATCCATGTCATTAGACAAGAGGGTTCTCCCTAGATCTTTTCTGGATAACCCCATCTCTATTTCCAGGCTTCAGCTAAGATGGTTGACTGAATCCCTGAGTCACATACTTAATCTCTACAGCAAAAATTTGACCAGCCACACCCTTGGTTTCTCTCCAGAGCATGCTATATAATTTTTAGCAGCAGGATGAGAATTTCCCAAATTATCAAGTTCTGGTTCCTTTTTGCTTAAGAATTTCTTCCTCAAGTTATCTATATCCTCCCATATTTTATTATAAACAGTAAAGAGAGGAGAGAGACCTTTAAGATGGCAGAAGAGTAAGACGTGGAGATCACCTTCCTCCCCACAAATACATCAGAAATACATATACATGTGGAACAACTCCTACAGAACACCTACTGAATGCTGGAAGAAGATCTCAGACTTCCCAAAAGGCAAGAAACTCCCCACCTACCTGGGTATGGAAAAAGAAAAAAAGAAAAAACAGACACAAAAGAATAGGGATGGGACCTGCACATCTGGGAGGGAGCTGTGAAGGAGGAAGTTTTCACACACTAGGAAGGCTCTTCACTGGCGGAGATGGGGGATGGTGGTGGGGGGGAAGCTTTGGAGCCACAGAGGAGAACGCAGCAACAGGGGTGCAGAGGGCAAAGTGGAGAGATTCCTGCACAGAGGATGGGTGCCGACCAGCACTCAACAGCCTGAGAGGCTTGTCTGCTCACCCTCCGGGGCAGGTGTGGGCTGGGAGCTGAGGCTCGGGGTTTGGAGGTCAGATCTCAGGAAGAGGACTGAGATTGGCTGTGTGAACACAGCCTGAAGGGGGCTAGTGTGCCACAGCTAGCCGGAAAGGAGTCCGGGAAAAAGTCTGGACCTGCCTAAGAGGCAAGAGACCATTATTTCAGGGTGCGTGAGGAGAGGGGATTCAGAGCACCGCCTAAATGAGCTCCAGAGACGGGTGCGAGCCGCGGCTATCAGCGTGGACCCCAGAGATGGGCATGAAACGCTAAGGCTGCTGCTGCAGCCACTAAGATGCCTGTGTGCAAGCCCAGGTCGCTAGCCACACGTCCCCTCCTGGGAGTCTGTTTAGCCCGCCACTGCCAGGGTCCTGTGATCCAGGGACAACTTCCCCGGGAGAACACAGAGTGCACCTCAGGCTGCTGCAAAGTCATGTTGGCCTCTGCTGCCACAGGCTCGCCCCTCAGTCCATACCCCTGCCTCCCCATGGCCTGAGTGAGCCAGAGCCCCCTAATCAGCTGCTATTTTAACCCCATCCTCTCTGAGCAATGAACAGACTCCCTCAGGCGACCTACATGCAGAGGCGGGGCCAAATCAGAAGCTGAACCCCAGGAGCTGTGCGAACAAAGAAGAGAAAGTGAAATCTCTCCCAGCAGCCTCAGGAGCAGCAGATTAAATTTCCACAATCAACGTGATGTACCCTGCATCTGTGGAATACCTGAATAGACAATGAATCATTACGAAACTGAGGGGGTGGACTTGGGAGCAATGATATATATATATTTTTTTTCCTTTTTCTCTTTTTGTGAGTGTGTATGTGTATGCTTCTTTGTGTGAGTTTGTTTGTATAGTTTTGCTTTTACCATTTGTCCTAGTGTTCTGTTTTTTAGTATAACTTTTAGTGCTGTCATCATTAGTGGATTAGTTTTTTTGGTTTGGTTGCTCTTTTTTCTTTCTTTCTTTTCTTTCTTTCTTTCTTTCTTTCTTTCTTTCTTCCTTCCTTCCTTTTTCCTTCCTTCTTTCTTTCTTTCTTTCTTTCTTCCCTCCCTCTCCCTCTCCCTCTCCCTCTCCCTCTCCCTCTCCCTCCCCCTCCCCCTCTCCCTCCCCCTCCCCCTCCCCCTCCCCCTCCCCCTCCCCCTCCCCCTCTCCCTCTCAGCTGTGTGGCTGCCAGGGTCTTAGTGCTCTGGCCAGGTATCAAGCCTGTGCCTCTGAGGTAGGAGACCTGAGTTCAGGACATTGGTCCACCAGAGACCTCCAGACTCCATGTAATAACAAACAGCGAGAGCTCTCCTAGAGATCTCCATCTCAACGCTAAGACCCAGCACCACTCAATGACCAGCAAGCTACAGTGCTGCACACTCTATGTCAAACAACTAGCAAGACAAGAACAAACCCCACTCATTAGCAGACAGGCTGCCTACAATCATAATAAGGTCACAGGTGCCCCAACACACACCACTGTATGCAGTCCTGCCCACCAGAAAGACAAGATCCAGCCTCATCCACACAGGCACTAGTCCCCTCCACCAGGAATGCTACACAACCCACTGAACCAAACTTAGCCACTGGGGGCAGACACCAAAAACAATGGGAAGTACGAACCTGCAGTCTGTGAAAAGGAGACCCCAAACACAGTAAGTTAAGAAAAATGAGAAGACAGAGAAACACACAGCAGATGAAGGAGCAAGGTAAAAACGTACCAGATCAAACAAATGAAGAGGAAATAGGCAGTCTACCTGAAAAATAATTCAGAGTAATGATAGTAAAGATGATCCAGAATCTTGGAAATAGAATGGAGAAAATACAAGAAACATTTAACAAGGACCTAGAAGAACTAAAGAGAAAACAAACAATGACAAACAACACAATAAATGAAATTAAAAATTCTCTAGAAGGAATCAATAGCAGAATAACTGAGGCAGAAGAACAGATAAGTGACCTGGAAGATAAAACAGTGGAAATAAATACCATAGAGCAGAATAAAGAAAAATGAATGAAAAGAATTGAGGACAATCTCAGAGACCTCTGGGACAACATTAAACGCACCAACATTTGAATTATAGGGGTCCCAAAAGAAGAGAAGAAAAAAGGGACTGAGAAAATATTTGAAGAGATTATAGTTGAAAACTTCCTTAATATGGGAATGGACAAAGTTAATCAAGTCCAGGAAGCACAGATAGTCCCATAAAGGATAAATCCAAAGAGAAATACATCAAGACACATATTAATCAAATTATCAAAAATTAAATACAGAGAAAAAATATTAAAAGCAGCAAGGGAAAAATAACATACAAGGGAATCCCCATAAGGTTAACAGCTGATCTTTCAACAAAAACTCTGCAAGCTAGAAGGGAGAGGCAGGGACATATTTAAAGTGATGAAATGGAAAAACCTACAACCAAGATTACTCTACCCAGCAAGGATCTCATTCAGATTCGATGCAGAAATTAAAACCTTTACAGACAAGCAAAAGCTAAGAGAATTCAGCACCACCAAACCAGCTTTACAACAAATGCTAAAGGAAATTCTCTAGGCAAGAAACACAAGAGAAGGAAAAGAACTACAATAACAAACCCAAAACAATTAAGAAAATGGTAGTAGGAACATACATATTGATAATTACCTTAAATGCTCCAACCAAAACACATAGACTGGCTGAATGGATACAAAAACAAGACCTGTATATATGCTGTCTACAAGAGACACACTCAGACCTGGGGACACATACAGAATGAAAGTGAGGGGATGAAAAAAGGTATTCCATGCAAATGGAAATCAAAAGAAAGCTGGAGTAGCAATTCTCATATCAGACAAAATACACTTTAAAATAAAGACTACTACAAGAGACAAAGAAGGACACTACATAATGATCAAGGGATCGATCCAAGAAGAAGATATAACAATTGTAAATATTTATGCACGCAACATAGGAACACCTCAATAAATGAGGCAAATGCTAACAGCTATAAAAGGGGAAATCGACAGTAACACAGTCACAGTAGGGGACTTTAACACCCCACTTTCACCAACGGACAGATCATCCAAAATGAAAATAAGTAAGGAAACACAAGCTTTAAATGATACATTAAACAAGATGGACTTAATCGAAATGTACAGGATATTCCATCCAAAAACAACAGAATACACTTTGTTCTCAAGTGCTCATGAAACATTCTCCAGGAGAGATCATATCTTGGGTCACAAATCAAGCCTCGGTAAATTTAAGACCTTGAAATCGTATCAAGTATCTTTTCTGATCAGAACACTGTGAGATTAGATATCAATTACAGGAAAAAAACTGTAAAAAATACAAACACATGGAGGCTAAACAATACACAACTTAATAATGAAGAGATCACTGAACAAATCAAAGAGGAAATAAAAAATAACCTAGAAACAAAAGACAATGAAAACAGGACGACCCAAAACCTATTGGATGCAGCAAAAGCAATTCTAAGAGGGAAGTTTATAGCAATAAAAACCTACATCAAGAAACATCTCAAATAAACAACCTAAACTTACACCTAAAGCAAGTAGAGAAAGAAGAACAAAAAAAACCCAAAGTTAGCAGAAGGAAAGAAATCATAAAGATCAGATCAGAAATAAATGAAAAAGAAATGAAGGAAACAATAGCAAAGATCAAGAAATCTAAAAGCTGGTTCTTTGAGAAGATAAAGTTGGTAAACCATAAGCCAGACTCATCAAGAAAAAAGGGAGAAGACTCAAATCAGCAGAATTAGAAATGCAAAAAGGAGAAGTAACAACTGAGACTGCAGAAATACAAAGGATCATGAGAGATTACTACAAGCAATGATATGCCAATAAAATGGACAACCTGGAAGAAATGGACAAATTTTTAGAAAAGCACAACCTTCTGAGATTGAACCAGGAAGAAATAGAAAATATAAACAGACCAATCACAAGCACCAAAATTGAGACTCTGATTAAAAATCTTCCAACAAACAAAAGTCCAGGACCAGATGGCTTGTCAGGCGAATTCTATCAAACATTTCAGAAGAGCTAACACCTATCCTTTTCAAACTGTTCCAAAATACAGCAGAGGGAGGAACACTCCCAAAGTCATTCTATGAGGCCACCATCACCCTGATACCAAAACCAGACAAAGATGTCACAAAGAAAGAAAACTACAGGCCAATATTACTGATGAACATAGATACAAAAATACTCAACAAAATACTAGCAAATAGAATCCAACAACACATTAAAAGGATCATAGACCATGATCAAGTGGGGTTTATCCCAGGAATGCAAGGATTCTTCAATATATGCAAATCAATGTGATACACCATATTAATAAATTGAAGGAGAAAAAACATATGATCATCTCAATAGATGCAGAAAAAGCTTTCAACAAAATTCAACACCCATTTATGAAAAAACCCTCCAGAAAATAGGCATAGATAAAACTTACCTCAACATAATAAAGGCCATATATGACAAACCCACAGCCAACATCGTTCTCAATGGTGAAAAACTGAAACCATTTCCACCAAGATCAGGAACAAGACAAGGTTGTCCACTCTCACCACTATTATTCAACATAGTTTTGGAAGTTTTAGCCACAGCAATCAGAGAAGAAAAAGAAATAAAAGGAATCCAAATCAGGACAGAAGAAGTAATGCTGTCACTGTCTGCAGATAACAAGATACTATACATAGAGAATCCTAAAGACTCTACCAGAAAACTGCTAGAGCTGATCAATGAATTTGGTAAAGTTGCAGGATACAAAATTAATGCACAGAAGTCTCTTGCATTCCTATACACTAAAGACGAAAAATCTGAAAGAGAAATTAAGGAAACACTCCCATTTACCACTGCAGAAAAATGAATAAAATACCTAGGAATAAACCTACCTAAGGAGACACAAAAGACCTGTATGCAGAAAACTATAAGACACTGATGGAAGAAATTAAAGATGATACAAACAGATGGAGAGATATACCATGTTCTTGGATTGGAAGAATCAACACTGTGAAAATGACTCTACTACCCAAAGCAATCTACAGATTCAATGCAATCCCTATCATACTACCAATGGCATTTTTCACAGAACTAGAACAAAAAACTTCACAATTTGTATGGAAACACAAAAGACCCAAAATAGCCCACGCAATCTTGAGAAAGAAAAACAGAGCTGGAGGAATCAGGCTTCCTGACTTCAGAATACACTACAAAGCTACAGTAATCAAGACAGTATGGTACTGGCAGAAAAATAGAAATAGAGATCAATGGAATAGTATAGAAAGCCCAGAGATAAACCCACGCACATATGTTTATCTTATTTTTGATAAATGATGCAAGAATATACAATGGAGAAAAGACAGAGTCTTCAATAAGTGGTGTTGGGAAAACTGGACAGCTACATGTAAAAGAATGAAATTAGGACATTCCCTAACACCATACACAAAAATAAACTTAAAATGGATTAAAGACCTAAATGTAAGGCTAGACACTATAAAATTCTTAGAGGAAAACATAGGCAGGACACTCTATGACATAAATCACAGCAAGATCCTTTTTGACCCACCTTCTAGACAAATGGAAATAAAAACAAAAATAAACAAATGGGACCTAATGAAACTTAAAAGCTTTTGGATAGCAAAGGGAACCATAAGCAAGACGAAAAAACGACCCTCAGAATGGAAGAAAATATTTGTAAACGAAGCAACTGACAAAGGATTAATCCCCCAAATTTATAAGCAGCTCATGCAGCTCGATATCAAAAAACAAACAACCCAATCCAAAAATGGGCAGAAGACCTAAATAGACACTTTTCCAAAGAAGATACACAGTTTGCCAACAAACACATGAAAGGATGCTCGACATCACTAATCATTAGAGAAATGCAAATCAAAACTACAATGAGGTATCACCTCACACCAGTCAGAATGGCCATTGTCAAACAATCTACAAACAATAAATGCTGGAGAGGGTGTGGAGAAAAGGGAACCCTCTTGCACTGCTGGTGGGAATGTAAACTGATACAGCCACTGTGGAGAACAGTGTGGAGGTTCCTTAAAAAACTAAAAATAGAACTACCATATGACCCAGCAATCCCACTACTGGGCATGCACCCTGAGAAAACCATAATTCAAAAGGAGTCATGTACCACAATGTTCATTGCAGCTCTATTTACAATAGCCAGGACATGGAAGCAACCTAAGTGTGCATCAACAGATGAATGGATAAAGAAGATGTGGCACATATATACAATGGAATATTAGCCATAAAAAGAAACAAAATTGAGTTATTTGTAGTCAGGCGGAAGGACCCAAAGTCTGTCATAGAGAGTGAAGTTAAGTCAGAAAGAGAAAAACAAAAACCGTATGCTAACACATATGTATGGAATCTAAAATAAAAAAATAATAATGGTTCTGGAAAACCTAAGGGCAGGACAGAAATAAAGATGCAGACGTATAGAATGGACTTGAGGATATGGGGAGGGGAAAGGGTAAGCTGTGACAAAGTGAGAGAGTGGCATGGACATATACACACTACCAAATGTAAAATAGATAGCTAGTGGGAAGAAGCCACATAGCACAGGGAGATCCACTCGGTGCTTTGTGACCACCTGGAGGGGTGGGATAGGGATGGTGGGAGACACAAGAGGGAGGAGGTATGGGGATATATGTATATGTATAGCTGATTCACTTTGTTATAAAGCAGAAACTAACACACCATTGTAAAACAATTATACTCCAATAAAGATGTTTAAAAAAAATAAAATAAAAAAATAAACAGTAAGGAGAAACCAGACCGAAATTCCACACTTTGCTTGTTAATCTGCTCAGCTACATATCCAAGAGTTCAATGCTTACAAGTTCTATTTTCCACTCAGCAGTAGAATATTATTCAGCCAACTTTTCTATCACTTTATAATAAAGATCACTTTTCTTCCAGTTTTTAACATTCCCTTCTGAAATCTTACCAGAATCACCTTAGATGTTCATATTTCTTTCTAGTAACATCCTGTTCTTGACAATATATCTATTCTCTAAGATGATATCACCTTTGTCTTCTATCCTCCTCACTTCCTTCTTAGCTTTCATTGGAATTTAGGCTTTTTTTTAGTCACACACCTCAAAATTCTTCCAGACTGTACCCAATTACCCAACTCCAAATCACTGCCACAATTTTAAGTATCTATTAAAACAGTATCCTACTTCCTGGTACCAAAGTCTGTATTAGTTTCCTAGGGCTGCCATAACAAACTGCCATAAATTAGGTGGCTTAAAATCACAGAAATTAACTTTCTCATAGTTCTGGAGGCCCAAAGTCCAAAACTGAGGTGTTAGTAGGGCTGAGCTTCCTTTGAAGGTTCTAGGGGAGAACAGTTCCTTGCATCTTTCCACTTCTGATGGCTCCTGATGTTCCCTGGCTTGTAGTAGTATAAGTGTACTCTCTGCTTCCGTCTTCACAAAGTCTTCTTTGCTGTATCTCTGTGTCTCAGATCTCTCTCTCCATTCTCCTATAAGCGGACCAGTCACAGGATTTAGGGCCTATCCTAACCCCCAAATCATCTTACCTCCAGATCCTCAACTTAATTATATCTACAAAGACTATTTCCAAATAAGGTCACTGTATTAGTTTGCTAGGTCTATCACAACTAAGTACCACAACTGAGGGTTTAAACAACAGAAATTTACTCTTTCATAGTTTTGGAGGCTAGAGGTCAGATCAATGTTTCAGCAAGATTGGTTTCTTTTAAAGACTGTGAGGAAGAACTTATTCCATCCCTCTGTCCAGCTTCTGTTTTTGCTGCCAATTTTTTGGTGTTCCTTGGTCTGTAAAAGTATAAGTCTGATCTCAATCTTCATCTTCACATAGCATTCACTCTGCATGTATGCATCTGTGTTCAAATTTCCCTTTTTATAAGGACACCAGCCATATTGGGTCATCTTCACATGGCATTCACTCTGTATGTATGCATCTGTGTTCAACTTTCCCTTTTTATAAGGACACCATCCATACTGGGTTAGGGTCTACCCTAATCACATTTTAACTAATTACATCTGCATCAAACTTATATCCAAATAAGCTCACATTCTAAAGAACTAGGGATTAGGACTTCAACATATGAGTTCTTGGGAACACAATTCAACTCAGAACAGTCACATTCATAAGTACCAGGAGTTAGACCATGGACATAACCTTTTTTTGGGGTGGTGGTGTAAATATTTAGCCCAGTATAGTTGTTTGCTTTTTTTTTTCTTTCAATGCTTTGAATATTTCATTCCACTCTTTTTGCTTGCATGGTTTCTGAGAAATTAGCTGTAATTCTTATCCTTGTTCTTCTACAGCTGTTTGTCTCTCTGCTATTTTTCAAGATTTTCTGTATCTTTGGTCTTCTGCATTTTGAATACTATGCCTAAGTATTTATTTTTTGGTATTTATCCTGCTTGATGTTCTCCTGCTTCAGTTTCGTGAATGTGTGGTTTGGTGCTTGTCATTAACTTTGGAAAATTCTCATGTATTATTACTTCAAATATTTGTTTTTGCTCTGTTCTCTTTCTCTTCTTGGTATTCCAATCACTTATCTGAAACACCACCTGAAATTGCCCCCAAATTCTTGGATGTGCTGTTCTGTGTTATTCACTCCCTTTTCTTTCTGCATTTCAGTTTGTGAAGTTTCTATTGACCTATATAAGCTTGCTGATTGTTTCCTCAGCCATGTCCAATCTACTGATGAGCCCATGAAAAGCATGCTTCATTTAGGTTACAGTTTTTTTTTGTTTCTAGCATTTACTTTTGATTCTCCTTAAGAGTTTCCATCTCTCTGCTTACATTAACTATCTGTTCTTGCATGTTTTCTACTTTACCCATTAAAGACTTTAACATATTAGTTATTTAAGAGAATTCCAATACCTTTGTCATATATGAGCCTGGCTCTGATGAATTCTTTGTATTTTCAGAGTTTTTTTTCCCTATCATGCCCTGTAATTTTTTGTTGAAAGCTGAACATAATGTCATAGGATCTGAGGTAAACAGGCCTTTATTGTGAGATGTTATGTTAATCTAAGAGTCCGAGTAGGACTGCGTTTAATACCAGTTATAGTTGTAGGTGCCAGAGGCCTCGAATTCCTCCAGTGTCCTTGTTTTTGTCTCCCCTGTTAAATAGTTCTCCTCAGAGGGACTATATATTTTGCAGCTGTAACCCACTGTTACTATACTGGCGTTCTGTTGGTGTTATGGTAAAGAATGGGGGAGAGAAAGCATATCTACTATAGTAGCATAACCTACTATAATCTTACAATTAAATCTCAGTCTTTTGGTGGGTCTGTGTCCCTGGTCTGTGACTTTAACAAGTGTTTCTTATTTTCCACCCCCATTCTCTCTTAGGTGAGACAGAAAGCCTACAGAGGGCAGGAGTGGGAGAAATGCTCTTCTCTCAGATGGAATAAGGCTCTGGTAAAGTTTTTTTTCCCTGAAGAGTAAACCTTGTAATAGATAATGCTCTAGGCTTATTTCATAAAGGTTACCCTTCCCTTCCATTCCAGAGCCACTAGGGATCCTTTTTGGCTCTTCATTCTGAGAACTTAGTTGGGTGCCTAGAGGTAAAGTCCATGGAAGTGTGAGGTGTGGGGTTCCCTTAGGCTGTAGTCCCCAGGAGTTTTTCACTCTCAGACTAGTCCACACTCAGCCTCAAGCAATTCAACAAAATTACCATTTAAGTGCTCCTACCAGTTAGTTTATGATTGCTATGGTTTCTGCTCCAGGTAAGCAGATCTTGGCTGTGACTCTTTGGATTTGCCTGTCTCTCCATATTTCGGGTTGGCGGTTTGCTCTGCAACCTCAATTGTCTGACGGGTTCATGAAAAGGCACTGATTTTCAGTTTGTTCACCTTTTTCTCGCTGCTGTAAGGACAGTTGTGACAACTTCCAAGCTCTTTACATGTTGGAGCTGAAACCAGAATCCCCCTAATGTCTTTAATAGTATGATGATTTTTTTCGGTAACTTATACATGTAGTTATTGCAGTGAGAATATTGATTGGCCAACTATATATATTATATGCTACCTAGTAGCGGAAGACTGCCACCTCTCTCCATTGCCCTTATATGAGCTGCTCTCAACCAGTACCCTAGAGAGTTAAACACTATAGAAAATGATTTAAATAATTATTTTCTAAATTCTGCCAAGGATGTTACATAGCTAGTACCATTCTAGATGCATAGGAGTTAGTTTATTACATAAAATGGATGCCTTAGCCATTTTATCCCTTAATATTTCAATGTGTATTTCCTAGAATAAGTATATTTTCTTACATAACTGCAAAATATCACATTCAGGAAATTCAACATTGATACAATATTTTAATATAATCTAGCATCAATAGTACAGTTTTGTCAATTGTCCCCATATTTTCCCTCCAAAAGAACTGTGATCTGGATCATATATTCATTCAGTTGTCATATATCTTAGTCTCTCTTTCAATCTGAAGCAGTTCCTCAGGCTTTCTTGGCTTTTACTACATTGGCTTTTTTTTTTTTTTTTTTTTTAGGTATACAGGCCAGTTTTCATTTCTTAATAGCATGTTTCTGATTTTGGCTTTGTCTGATGTCTCCTCATGGTTAAATTCAGGTTATGTATGTCTGCTCAGAATACTACATAGTGATATTGTATCTTTCTAATAGGCTACATTAGTTTTTTTATTTTTATTGTTCAAGTTTTTAAACATACGCAAAAGGAGGGAGAATAATATAGTGATCCCTTATGTACCTACCTCTCCAAATTAACCTTTTACTGTTCTCACTTCATCCATCCTCTTCTCCCTTTCTTTCCTTCACTTCATTGCTTTGCTCTGATATTTTCAAGCAAATTCTTAACATTGTCCTGTTACCCATTTCACTACTGAATGCATCTCTTAAAAATAAGGCCTTTTCCTCACATAACCACAATATCATTATCACACCAACAAAATTATCAATTATTCCTGAACATCATCTAATCATCAGCTGTGGTCAATTTTTCCCAATGATCTCAAAAATGTCTTTTCAGGGTTCTTGTTCAAATGAAGACCCAAACCAAGTCCACACATTGTCTTTGGTTGCTGTGTTTCTCACATCAGTGTCATTCAAGGCCTTGGTGGGTCTCAGGAGTGCTGGCTCCTCCCCTGTCCTTCTGCTGCTCCAGCCCAGCCTGTTTGGCGCTGACCTCTACTACCTCCTGCTGAGTCCGGGGCAAACCCACACAACTAGGGCCCTCTCCTCCAGCCCCTGCACAGCATGGCCTGTGCCACAGGGACCCTGGGACCTGGAGGTCACTGTTCTCGGCTGTTCCCTTCTCTGAACAGACATAGGCTACGTTAGTTTTGATCACTCAGGCAAGGTTATTGTCTGGTTCTCTACCATATAGTTAAGACAATATCAATATCCTGCTCCTCATCAAACTTTTCCCCAATCCTGACCCCAGACTTTTCATGCATTGATGCTTCTTACCCAGTCAATCTTTACTATGATTATTGCAATGATTCTCTAATTTGACTGCTCACTCCACATTTATTAATCAGTATCCTACTCTATGCAAAAGTCTTCCCTTTCTCCTTTTAATCTCTCTCTCTCTCTCTCTCATCAGGATACACTCATGGCTACCTATATTTTCACTGGGTTAATTACTGTCCTTAGCTATTTCAGTGCTCAAAGAGCCCCAGATTTGGCCAGTGGAAACCTTTCCAAACAAGCTCTTGGGTTTTTTTTTTTGACATGCCCCCATCATTTTTTTAAACACTTCCTTGCCTTCTGGTAACAATAAGACGTTCCAGGCCCATTTTATAGCCCCTCTTCCCCAACCCTGGAGATCAGACACTTCTCCAAAGATCTATATTTCCTTTCAGTAAGGAATAGTATTAGAAAACAAGAATGAGTGCCACATGTTCTCACTGCTATCATGGTAAGTTTGAGTGTAGACTTGTCATATCCAATTTGGTAGCCATTATCCAAATGTGGCCATTTAAATCAAAATTAATAAAAATAAAAATTCAGTTCCTCAGCTGCACTAGTCACATTTCACGTGGTCGATAGTTACATGTATTTAGTAGCTACCATATTGGACAGCACAGATATTTATAGAGCATTTTCGTCATTACAGAAGTTCTATTAGATATTACTGTTCTAGACCCTTTCACAAAGCAAATCAAGGAAACACACACACACACACACACACACACACACAAATTCTCACTCTCCATTGCCTTTTAAATATCTTTCTACATTCCACTACAATAATTCTTTCACATATTAATTATTTATTGAGCATATACTGTTGGACAGTTACTGTTCAAGACCCTGTAGGTTCAGAAATACACAGTTCCTGTTCTCAAAAAACTTGCAATGTAATGAGAAGACAGAAAAATAAATGGAACATTATTATAAAATAATGGATTATTATTATAACACAGGGTGCTACATCATTATATACCCCATAGTGGGAATATCAAGGAAGGCTTCCTGAGAGAAATGACATTTATTAAATTTAGAAAGGTAAATAACTATTACCCTGGAAATTTGGGGGATAAGTTGGGGGTGGGGCCATTTGCTGTTCTCCATCATTTTTTCCCACCTCTGTTACAATGACTAAAGTGCTTTTTTTAATCTCCCCCCTAAACCCTTTCAATATTCTGTTTATCTTTCCAAACCCATCTTTTATGGTGCATTTCTAAATGCCTCTAACCAGATAAAGCTCCTTCCCCCATTCCCAAATATACAGTCTTTACTGATTTCAAGCACATAAAAGATTTGGTTTAGCCACTGTGGAAAACAGTATGGAGATTCCTCAGAAAACTAAAAATAGAATTACCATATGATCCAGCAATCCCACTCATGGGCATATATCCAGACAAAACTATAATTCAAAAAGATACATGCACCCTTGTGTTCACAGCAGCGCTATTCACAATAGCCAAGACATGGAAACAACCTAAATATCCATCAGCAGATGAATGGATAAAGAAGATGTGGTACATATATACAATGGAATACTACTCATACATAAAAAAGAATGAAATAATGCCATTTGCAGCAACATGGATGCAACTAGAGATAATCATACTAAGTGAAGTAAGTCAGAAAGAGAAAGACAAACACCATATGATATCACTTATATGTGGAATCTAAAATATGACACAGATGAACCTACCCATGAAAACAGAAATAGAATCATGGACATAGAGAACAGACTGGTGGTTGCCAAGGGGGAGGGGGTTGGGGCAGGGATGGAGTGGGAGGTTGGGGTTAGCAGATGTAAGCTTTTATACAGAGAATAGATAAACAACAAGGTCCTAGTATATAGCACAGAGAACTCTATTTAATATCCTATGACAACCATAATGGAAAAGAATATTAAAAAAAGAATGTGTATATATATATATATATATATATATAACTGAATCACTTTGCTGTACAGCAGAAATTAACACAATACTGTAGATCAACTTCAATAGAAAATATTGATTAAAAAAAGATTTGGTTTATTTTTGTTGTTATCAATGTACTAATGGATAAGAACATGGCTTCGGAATCAGACTTATTGTTTACTAGCTGTATGACCTTGGGAAAGTTACTTAATCTCCCTAAACTTCAATTTCTGCATCTAAAGGTGGGATTGATAATGCCTCATAGCTTTATGTTTGAGGACTAAATAAAATAATGTACTGAAAATGCTTAGCATTATGACTGGAATATGGTAAATTATATGGTCTACTAGTAACAATGTTAGACATGTTTCTTCCTTTGTTTGCTGAAAGTTTTAAATTTGTTCACACTTTTCCAGGCCAATCTTTATATTATCAAGGCATATGCAGTACTTTAGTAATATTGAGCAAATCCCCTAAATTATTCAGATAGATTCCTTCCAGTCAGAATATTAAGGCATATTCAAATGTGAGATATTTTTGATAGACAATTCTATTTATAACTATGAAATTATGAAATCATTTTCAAATATATTATTTCTCTATTGCTTGTAGTAACTTTAAATAAAAAATAATTTCTTATATAAAAACTTTAATAAAATATTTTCCTATTAGGTTTATTAAATATGTAAAATTTCTTAAAATTCTGAAATAAAACTTTCTTAAAAATTTCAAGTTGGGAAAGCATACTACTAATACCTGAACTACTAAATGGCAAAAATCAATCTATTAATAAAAATTAATTTGTCAGAATTCACGTTCCTATTTATAAAAGGATCCTATAAAACCAAATTTGAAATTGGTTCCTAATGAAACAAAGCATCTTGATTTTTTTATAGAAATATATTTAAAAATAGTTAGTGTAGTAATAATCAAAAACAATATTAAATCAAGGATAATTTCTTTCCTTTGACATATTATTTAAAATAGATAGCTAGTGGGAAGTAGCTGCATAGCACAGGGAGATCAGCTAGGTGGTTTGTGACCACCTAGAGGGGTGGGATAGGGAGGGTGGGAGGGAGGGAGATGCAAGAGGGAAGAGATATGGGAACATATGTATAACTGATTCACTTTGTTATAAAGCAGAAACTAACACAACATTGTAAAGCAATTATACTCCAATAAAGATGCTAAAAAATATATATATATTGTAAAATAAGGCATAAATAAATAAACTTGATCAAACATTTCCCAGATTTTCCCAAATCATCACCATTATTATTCATTCCCACAATAAATATTTCATATTGGCATATAAAAAATATTAGAGAAAAAAAGCACATTATACCATGAGGACTAGAGATAATTTTGCCCTCTGTCACAGCTTATTTAGCTATGCACTGAAAGATGCATACCTAACATGTTGCTAACAAATGAAAAATATGCTTTTCAAAATGAACGCTTTTAATGAAGCATATTTTACTTGCAAAAAGGGTAAGCATGGTCATCTAAAACTTCATTGCTTATATGAAAAAGGAGTGCCCACCAGGTTTAACAAATACCAAACATAAAAGGGAGAGCAATGTCATTTCCTCCAAAATAACTGAAAGCCCTGCAGGTTGTTACTTTTTTCTTTATTAAGCAAAAGGCAAATATATAATACACTTGTGTTTTCCTTGTTACCCTTACCAGTAAAATTTTAAAATCAACTTGATATGTACATTTCTTTCAAACTAGTTTAAGCATAATAGTGATTTAAAAAAATGGAAATGTGAGAAGTTTCAGAATACACTATGTTTAAAAATTATTAAATCCCACTTATTCTAAACAACTATGTACAGTTCATATCCTCTAACCTGTGAAATATATTGACAGTAAAATCTTTGTTCATGTTTTGCCAAAGGCGACCTTACCTGCGGAGTCCAATAAAAAGCAGGGCTCAATCTGTAGAGTTTTCGTTTGTGGAAACTCTGAAGTGGCCTTGTTCGAGCTGCTGTACTCATGATAGTCAAGGATGGAGATTTCAATCTTGTCCTGTCTTTTCTCCTTTTCTTACTGTGCTTCTGGTTAAGTAACCAGCTACTGGAGGAAGAGAGCTCATCTAAATTCTCTGAAGCACTGATATGCCATGAAATAAATGGGAGTGGAGGGAATAAAACAAAACAAACAAAAAAGACAAAGAAAACTAAATGTAAATCACCTTGATCTATTATGACAGAAGAGTATTAATTTTAGCCAATTTTGTGGTAACAATCGATGAAAGAATTAATATTAATGGGAAATTGCATTTCAAGTTGTGAATACAGAATTTCTATTTTCTCCTGCAAAACAAATATCCCATAGGTTAGAAAAGCTTACATGAGTTCACTAGTACAATGTAAACGTTCACTGTAAATCAATAATTCATGAATGTTACAGTGTTGAAACTACCTACATCAAATTCTTTTTGAATAAGGGTGAAATTATATAGGATTACGGGTTTTAAAAGGGCTAAAATCTCATCACTACATCATTAGCTGCTCTTACATAAGCATTACATATCGTTTCAGTGAATTTTGAAATGAAGATGCAATCCGACTACATTTTAAGAATCTTTTCAAACTTCTGATGACACAGAAGCCACAAACTATAAAATATTAAAACAGATCACACAAACTGCACATGAAATAAGCATAATTTTATAATCATTCTTCATATTAATTTTTAAACATTTATTTAAATATTTTAAAACATCAAAACATCAGGAGGAAGTTAATGCCTGCCACCACATAAATTTAAATTCATTTATACCAGTATATTATATATAAAATATTCGGCTTTTTGGGCACTATAATATACCAGTTTCAACCTTATTTATATAAGACAAAAGCTAGTCAACTTAGCATTCTAAGATCAACAAGTGAAACTGCTGTACGTGATATTGCTAATCAACATATGAATTCTAAATGTGCTATTTGGTTCAGGTAGAATCAGTGTTTAATGGTAAACATAAGATATGATTTTTCTATAGCAGTATCATTGGTTTTGAATATTTACATCTGCTATAAGATATTCTATTATCTTGTAAATAAAGCAAGTAATTCAAGAACTTTACATAGTAATAAGAAACAAGAAATAAAGGTACCTGAACGGCTTATGTTGGTGAAACCAAAATAAAATATGGAATTTGGTGACTACATATAAATAAAATTGAGTATGTACTACTGGCCAGACCAGTATAGGTAAATTGGTCTGGCCCCTGCCGCTGGCTCTCCTGCTGCATCGTGCATCACACTCCGTCTGGTTCCGTGTTCCAGCTGCACTGCCTCCTTTCATTTCAAATAACTCGCACTCACTACTCGCTATTATATATAATTTCTGCTTCCTGGAATTTTCTCACATCCTCCTTCACTTACATAATTTCCAATAATCATCTGGCTCTCAGTTCAAAAGTCATTTCCTCAGGTAAGTCTTTGAGCCCTTGCATAGCCCCTCCAAAGACTAAGTCAAATTCCCTTATGAGCTCTGATAGTACCATTTACCTTTTCTTCATAGTATTTTTCATGGTGATAAGTTTACATTTATTTGTGTTATTATCTGATTAATGTCCTTCTCCTTTTCTAAGACTGTAAGTAGTACAAAGACAGTGGCTGTTTTGTTTAACTTTGTATCAAGAAGTTCCTGATATTGTACCTTGCATACAGCAAATACTCAATAAATATTTATTGAATGAACGGAGAAATATAAACATATATATTTGCAGATTTACCCACTCCAGCTCAGTGCTTTGCACAGTGCATGTATAACACCACATACTACACCTAAATAATTAGTTTAGTGAATGAGTAAACATGGAACATTCTAGTTTAAGACCCAAAAGAAGCTCTAAACAGAAGGCTACAAGAGTCCTTTCAGAAAAATAAGTTACATATTTACACTGCCTTGAGTTCCATTCTAAATCTCTAACTTTGGTTTAAAAAGTTAGTTTCTGATAGTAAGATATGATGTACCTTATTTTATCTCATAATCATATATGCCCATTATAAATTTATAAGAATAATAAGCAGATGAGAGCTATAAGATGTTTTGATTTGTAAAAGAGAAGGCATGGATAAAGTTTAAAATTTTTCTTCTAATTTAAAAAGTGCAAAATGACCGAGAGCTTTATCTAAGAAAATAAGCCAAAAGTCATAAATTCATGTTTTATTAACATTGTTAAATTTCTCTAAGTTACTTAATGACTTTCTGATATAATTGGTTTTCTATTACAATCTTAGAAAATCTTAGCAGTTAAGATATTTATGGATAACAATAGGCATTCAATTTGCTTTTACAGAGTATAAATGGAAAACTTCAAGTGAATTTTTTAAATAAAAATTTTACTATACTGATTACTACAGAAACCAAAGGCCCAGAAGTGAGGCAATTAATCTTTTAACTGATATTTTATTATAAATCCCTATAAAAATCAATTTCTGCAAACATTATGTACTTGCATCAAAATTAATAAAACAATCTAAAGATATGGGTTTATGGGGACATATATTAGCTAACTCCTTGGTGCCATCTTGGGGGTGGTGATAATGGTGGATGGATATGGAAGAACAGTCTAATTTCAACCTATTTTTTAATAAACTCAGTGAAAGATAGTCTAGAATTTTTAGTAAATTATTCAAGTATTTCATAACCTTTTGCCTAAGCCAAATTATTTTCTTAGAAGGACTGAAATAATCATTATAACGCTCTGCTCAAATGCTTTTAGTAAATAAGAAACTTTGGGTCCTGGTTATAAATTTAGGATTCTAAAACCATAAATAGACAAGACTTCATGAAATTGTTTTTATCTTTTAATCTCAAGGAACAGCAGCAGAGAATAATTATTCAACACAGAATTTTAAATTACTGTTTTAGTACTGTTTTCAACATTTCCCCCACATTCATGTATTCTTATACTTAATACACTTAAGAAAAAGCAGAAATCAACAATGGAGAAGAGAATTATAATGTGTATTATCTAAGAACTTACGATAGCCCCCCAGTTCCCAATCTACTCATATACACAAATACCCACACCTGCTATACTGGGCTGAACAGTGTCCTCACAATATTTACATCCACCAGGAACCTCAGATTGTGACCTTACTTGGAAATACAGTCTTTGCAGATGTAATTAGGTAAAATGAGGTCATACTGGATTAGGGTAGGTCCTATATCCAATCACTGATGTCCTTATAAGAAGAGACACAGAATTAAGGAAGAGATCCACCCAGGGAATAATGCCATGTGAAGACAGAGGAGAGAAGCCAAAAACGCCAAGGACTGCCAGGAACTGCCAGAAGCCAGGAAAAGGCAAGGATGGATTCTTCCCAGAAAACTTCAGAGGGAGCATGGCCCTGCCTGACACCTTGATTTTAAAAACATCTAGCCTCCAGAATTGTGAAAGAATAAATATCTGTTATACTAAGCCACACACTTAGTGGTGATTTGTTATAACACCCCTACAAAATGGATATATTCATAAAAGTACACACCTAAGAATCACTATTTTTGCATAACTTATGTCTATTTCAAGTCTACTTTGATTTTTGGAGTTCTTTGATGACTTCAACCTATAGCAGCTAAGGTAGGTGCAACCTTTTCCAAACTTTCCCTGATGCCCAAAGTCCTGCCAATAGTTGAATTTAATACCTTTCTTTCCCTTGATAATGTTTGGAGAAATTAATGCATCATATACTCAGATATATTCAATGATATTTTAAAGAAATTATATAAAATTGGACTTTATATAAACTTACTAAAATGGCCCACTAGGGGCATTACTTGTCCTCCATATGGCAAAACAAACATCTCTCTCAAACGGCCAATAGACCAAGATCCAGGCATTATCTGCTACATACAGAGAAAACAGTGCATCGACCAGCCCATTTCACCTACTCTAGGAATTAATTAGGAAAATTAGACCCCTTACTCAAAAATACGAGTCTCTTCAACCGTAGCAACAAGAAAATGTGTTGGAGTACACTGTAAAATGGCATTCTAAATTAGATATGGCCCCTAAAAAAAATTAAGGTACTTACCTGTTCTAAAAAATTAAGGTACGTCTTAATGCAGCCATTAAAATGGAAAAAAAATTTTTAAGTATAGAAAGCTTCAGATATACTTTGAAATAAGATATAAAACGGCTTCCAATAGATCTCAACTATGAAAATAATGTAAAAAATGATAGGAAGGAAATATACTCTGAGCAATATAAGTGATTTCCACTTTCTTCTTAGTATTTTATGAATTTTTAACTTTTCATACAATGAACTTATATAATTTTATAAGAAGAAAACAAAAATGTCATCCAAAATTGCAGTCTTTTTTTTTGGCATTAGGAATTTCTAATATTTACATTTTAAAATGTAACATAACAACCAAATGTAATATGGATTTTGTTTGGGTCCTGATTCTAACAAATTATCCTAACAAACAAATTTGTTAGAATAACAAATTATTCTAACAAAATCATAAAAAGATGATTTTGAGACAACTGGGAAAATATGAATATAGAGAATTTCATGATAGTGATAAATTATGACTAATATAAGAATAATAAAAAAAGCAGATGATAACAACATGGTGGGTATGTTGAAAAAAAGCTTGTCAGAGAAATATACAGAAGTATTTACAGTTAAAATAACAACCAATAGAATTTATTTTTTAAAAGCATAGGAAAAAAATGTGTCAGGAAGGGAAATAGCTGAAATGAGTAGCAAAATCTTGACAACTGTTAAAGCTGGGAATAAGTTGATTCACTTTGCTATGCCTTCTATATGTTAAAGCTTTTCATAATAAAGGTTGAGAGAAAAAGAGACCGACCATTGCAGTGTTATTTGCTATTCTTATCTCTGGCTCTTAATTTCAAGTGGGACTTGAAATTACAAAGTATAAAGGCAAAGGGACTAGGAAGCCAATATGATAGCTATATTGTTCTGAGTATTGTGACATAAAATTTGCCAAACATTTCTAGCTAATCTATAGTTTGGGAGTACAGTTCAGATTCTTCAATATAATCTGTGAGCTGTTTTTCTGACATATAAGATACAGTTTGAAATTGAGACTATTTTACTAATTATTATTTTTCATTTTAAAGGAAAATTTGCAAATAGAAAAAAGCTGAAAAAAATAAAAGCTAAAATATTTTTCAAAATCTCATCATCTAAACACAAATATAGCTTTAATAAAAACTTTAAATTTTATCCTTCAAATCTTTTTTTTTCCTATGAAATCATACTGTACAATGATTTTGGCATCCTGATTTTTCCACCTAACATTCCAAAGGAAGTATGTTCCTATATGACTACATCCCTTCTATACACATAATTTTTTTTTTTGTGGTACGCGGGCCTCTCACTGTTGTGGCCTCTCCTGTTGCGGAACACAGGCTCTGGACATGCAGGCTCGGCGGCCATGGCTCACGGGCCTAGCCGCTCCGCGGCATGTGAGATCTTCCCGGACCGGGGCACGAACCCGTGTCCCCTGCATTGGCAGGTGGACTCTCAACCACTGCGCCACCAGGGAAGCCCTACACATAATTTTTTAATAGTTATATGATATGCCTTCCAGTGGCTGCATCACAATTTATTTAAACATTTCCTATAACATTAAGTTTCAGACTTATATTAACAGAGGTTAAAAGGGAAAAGTAAAGTTTTTACAAAAGAAAATAATTCCTACTGGTATTATTTTAAAAACACAGCAGGAGAAGTTTTAGTTCCTTATTGATGTTGTACATCTAGCTAATACAATAGTTAATGACACTCATAGAAACCCAAAATTATTTTGAAAACTTCAGCCTGGAATTTGCTGCTAAAAATGTTTTCTCATAACTGAAAAGTGACTATTGAAAATATTATGAGGGTAAAAGAATTACTTTATATGTTATTAGTTTACCAGTTTAGCAGCAGTTTTTCAATTGTGATGCCCAATTAGAAAGAATCGTTGCATTTCGTGAGATAATTATCATTAGTGGAATTAAGTAGCATGACAATAATTAGAATTTAATTTCATATCATATTCTGGGACTCATTAAAGTAAAAACAAACAACAACAAAAATCTAGCCATTATTTCAAGTAGAAATTCACTTTCCCAGAGATAATACCCCATGGGGTAAATAAGGATGCATTTACAACATTTTATCTTCATTTTAGAGTATGAGATCTAAAAACCAATAACTGTCTCTATGATGGTAAAATGTAATGCTTCATTTGTTTGAAGACTCAATCTTTTCAGCTGCTCAGTTCCTGGTGACTCATCTTAAACCCTGCTGCCAAGATTAATAAAGCTAAGAAAACAATTCTGAGTTCTGGGAGATACTTCCATTAAATAAGAGATGGGGGTTGGGAATCAATAAATAAAAAGTGGAAAAAACAGCTGCCCTGAAAAATAATTAACCAAGTGAATTTACTTTAGACATTGAAAGAAAAAGATCATTAGGATATTATAAAAATTACCTTAAATATTTTTAAAAAATTATATCAAGCATTAAGTTCTACATGGTCCACTAAAAATTAATACATAGAATAGGTAACCAAACTTTAAAAATTCAAAATTTAAATTTCTTCCAACCTAACTATATACCAAACTTATGATATAATGTGATATAAAGCTAGAATGAGAATGCTTTATTAGAAGCACTTATGAGTTTACTTATCTGGTAAGTCCAAATATACAGAATACAGCTGAAATTGCAAAACCCTTTTAAATAACCAAAAGAGATCTTAGTAAGTCCATGTATGAAAGCTCACTCCTGTTACTGTTAAGAGAGAGGCCTTCTCTCTTACTACAGAATGTCTCTTATTATAGTACAGGTACTTCTACCACTCTAACTTTGGTTATCTGATTTTCTAGTCCAGAGTTAAATTTGTTGAGAGGAAGCAGAATTTCAGGAAACAGCCATGAGACCAACAACTGAAATACCAATCTGACTATGGGAGAGAAAAAGCAAATAAATACAAAATATTTTTGTTTTGAATGCTGATTACCTGAAAGAAATCTTAAAAGTCATTCCATTCATTCAAAAAATATTTATTCGTGTCCATGTTATGACTCACTGATCTAGATGCTAGGAATATAGCAGTTAATAAGACAGACCAAAAAAATTCCTACTCTCATGGAGCTTACATTCTCATCCAGGAGGACACAGATAATAAACAAGCAAAAAATAATAACAAAATTGTATCACACTTGTCATCTCATTTGATCCTCACAACAACCCAGGAAGCAAACTATTCTCATTTCAACTGTGATTTAGAAAGTTGCCTAAAATCACAATGCTACCAAGTTGCAGAGTTAGGACTGATCTCAGACCCATCTGATTCCAAAACGATTTTAACAATGCAGTGAGTTTTCTTCATAGCGTTTGATCAGGATTTTAAATTTCACATTTATTTGTGTGATTATTCGGTTGATGTCATTTTTACCCAATTAGACTCTACACCATAAGGTCAGAGATCGCACCTGGTTTTGTTCAACATCATATCCCAATCCAATCCAAAGCCTGGCACGCTGCCATCACTCAGGTATTTGTTGGCTATTAAGTGAATTCTTTTATAGATAAACAATTATTAATCTCAATAGCCTCTGAGGATGTGGTCATAGTGATGAGCTTGAGTTATCAAAGAAAAACTGAATTAAGTTCAGTATCATCCAAGAAAGGCAAAATGTAATAAATTTTACTTAAACAATTCTTCCCAATGGCTTATATGAAAGTTTTTAACATTTGAATAGAATTATCATTTCTCCTACTGTCTTGGATACTTCTTTCCATAATAACTTCTAGATTATCCTTTAAAGTTACTAAGATATGTTGAGTATAGTAATTTCGCTTTATTCACTAAATCTCTAGATTTAAGCTAACATAAAACATCAAAAGCAAAGCACAATAGTGATGTTACAAAAAGATATACATTTTAGGCTGTATTGAGACCTTTTTGTTTTTATTTTTAATTTGTTTGAAAAAATGGAATTCCTTACAAATAAGCATTTAATTGAAGAATATTAGCATTAGAATCTACTTTACAAAATATTTGTATTCCAGTAAATTTAGGATAAAAAACAGTGAGATGTAAAGAGATTAACTGACTTGCTCAAGGTCACAAAATGTCAAAACAAAAAGTATATGTAAAAAGGGCATACTTCCAAAATCTCAGGTAACCCAAAACCCACTAAATTAAAAACCACTATAATTAAGAATTAACAAAAGTTAAAACCTTCTAGGGGGGAAGAAGGAGATTAAATGCCCAAGATGGTCTTTTGAGAAGGTATGTTTAGTGTAATGAGAATAAAATCCAACAGTGTGTTTACCTGGGTTTACAAAGTCCCAAACAAATTAGGTAGACCAAAAACAAGTCAGCAACTTTTTATCTTCCCAAGAGGTATGATGGAAAAATAGGTGGTACCTCAGTGACTCCTAGTACCTATGTGACAGGTGTCTTCAGTAATAGCTGGCCTATAAGGCTCTACATATGCCCTCAAATACTTATCGTAACTCTGGCCACTTTGAAGTACTTCTTTAAAAGAGTAAGAATAGTTGTAAATCAATGACCAGTACCCTGCTAAGGATTTGAAAGAAATATATCCACAATTTTAATATATATTATATACTGTCTCCCAGTAGCTGGTATGTTTACTGCAAGACATACTTAAAACTCTTAGTTGATGACCTGATGAGTGATATACTACATTTTAGTAGATAAAACATGTGCCATTTAAGATGATAGAATTGTAGAAACTGGGTTACAGTGTAGACTTAATGACTGTCAAATGTTGGTTAAGACTTTACAAAATTTTTAGAAGCAAGAGAATATCAATATTTAGATACCATAATGAAACCAATAACTGGACCAGTCTCTACCAGTAACTTTTAGGGTAACACTGAAGTGAGATTTAATTCTCTTTGTTTCACTTTCAACGAATTAAATATCACATTCCTACTTCTACCTTAAAATTTTGGTATTTTATGGTTATAATTTTAACAACGTAGTACTAAAAATTGTATTTTCTATTTATCCTTTTTGAAATGTACAATTTTTACCTTATTTTAACTTTTTTATTGTAAAATATAAGATACCTATAGTTAAGCACATAAAACATTTATCTTTTGAGAAGGTATGTGTAACTTGTATATATGAAGCAATACCTCACCTACTCCTCCACTGTCCCATAATTACCACTCAGGTCAAGAAAAGGAACATTATCAGCACCTAAGAAACCCCTGCCACATGTGGACCTCTCCATCATACTTAATGTAGAAACATCAAAAGTTAAATCAGTACAGATCTTTCTCAAATTATGATGGGGTTACATCCTGATAAACCCATTGTAAATTGAAAATATTTTAAGTCAAAAATGCATATAATCCCAAACATCATAGCTTAGCCTAGACTACCTTAAACATGCTCAGAATACTGATATTAGCCTACAGTGAGGTAAAATCACCTAACACAAAGCCTATTTTATAATAAAATGTTGAATACCTCATGTAACTTACTGAATACTATACTGAAAGTGAAAAATGGAATAGTTGCATGGGTGCAGAAAGTAAGTATATTGGCTGTTTACCCTCATGATTTGTGGCTGTCTGGGAGCTGCAGCTTGTTGCCATTGCCCAGCATCACAAGAGATTATCGTGCCACATATCACTAGACCAGGAAAAGATCCAAATTCAAAATTTGACATACAGTTTCTACTGAATACATATCACTTTCGCACCATCATAAAGCTGAAAAACTGTAAGTCTGACCATTGTAAGTCAAGGAACTTCTGTACTTTTACCAGCCTCCTGAGAATAATTTAAATCCATTTACCTTCCTCCTGGCCTATATGCTGTTGTTGCCATGGAATTTTTTTAACCCTACTAGACATATTTTCTACTGTTTGTTCACATATAACCATATCGTTATTACCATATTATTTGTTCTTCATCCCTTCTTGCATCTCTCAAAAGGATCATCACTTTCCACTGCCTGAAACACTCCCTTTATGGTTATCATTAATTAGAGTCTACTGGTGACACACTCTCAGTTTTGCTTTGTCTGAAAACAATTGTGTTTCAAGGTCAGACTTGAAAGATGTTTTCTCTGAGTATAGAATTTCTAGATAGACAGTTATTTTCTTTCAACACAATGAAGATATCATTTCACTGTACTCTGGCTCCTATTATTACTCTTGAGAAGTCAGCTGTCAGCTGAACTCTGGCTTCAATTAAGGTAATGTCTTCCTCCTTTCCTGCCCCGACTGTTGCTTTTAGATATTCCATTTGTTTCTGTTTTTGCTTTTTTCCCCCACATTTCCTCTCTATTTCTAGGGGTATACTTCTTTTTATTTGTCCTGCTCAGGAATCTGTGTTTGACTTCCTGAATGTGATGTCTTTCATCAGATCAGGTAACTTTTCATCCAATACCTCCTCAACTATTGCTTCTGCTCCAGTCTCTATCTCATCTTCCAGGCCTCTAATTAAGTCTCATATTAGACCTGCTCAATATAGTCTCCACATTTTGTTTTTATTGGCTGCACCTGGTGGCATGTGGGATCTTAGTTCCCCAACCAGGAACTGAACCCATGCCCCCTGCAGTGGAAGCATGGAGTCTTAACCACGGGACCACGAGGGAAGTCCATGTTCTCCACATTTTTAAATGACTTTTGTATTTTCCATTGTTTTGTCTCTTTTCCTACATTCTGGAACTTTTCTTCTAATCTATCTTTTACATTATGAATTCTGTCTCCAATTGTGTCCACAGTGCTGCCAAACTCACTTGGTTTTTAATTTCAGCATTTTTCAGAGGTTTTGGACCTCTTTCAAATGTGCTAGTCACTTTTATAGATTCTTCCCTGCAGGTATTTTTAAGCCTCTTTTATTTCTAAAATCAGAATAAGCACTGTTTTTTAAATAATCAGCATTTGATAATTCGAATATCTGAAAACTTTATGATCTGCTTTTGCTGTTATTTTCTCCTTATTCTTACTGTCTTTGCCCTGTGTCCTCATGTTTGATTATATTTGACTGTGTGCTGATCACTGCTCTCGAAAAATTATTCATGAGGATTTCCTGGGCCTAAGAAAGAAGGTGCCTTCCTCTAGAGAGAATCTGCATTTGCCTCTGCCATCATCCATTCTAGAACCATTGTAGTGTCATCCATTCTAGAACCATTTTAAACTAGGCATTCCTTGGATGACTCATTGATACAAATTTGGACTGAAAATCCATGTCAAAGTCCCCACCATGGTCACACTATCTCAAAGTAGGTTTGCTTTTTTAATTTTATCTTCTGCTGTGCTCAGCACCAAGGCAACTCTCCCCATGGTGCCCCAGGAATGGGAAAAGGGAAACAGTTTTTTTTTTAATTGAAGTATAGTTGATTTACAAGGTTGTGTCAGTTTCTGGTGTACAGCAAAGGATATGAAAAAGAATATGAATATATATTCTTTTCCATATTCTTTTCTATTATGGTTTATTACAGGATATTGAATATAGTTCCCTGGGCTATACAGTAGGATCTTGTTGTTTATCTATTTTATATATAGTAGTTTGTATCTACTAATCCCAAACTCCTAATTTAGCTCTTTCCCACCCCTTTCCCCTTTGGTAACCATAAGTTTGTTTTCTGTGTTTGTGAGTCTGCTTCTGTTTTGTAAATAAGTTCATTTGTATCATATTTTAGAT
Organism: Delphinapterus leucas; assembly: GCF_059928025.1. Lineage (NCBI taxonomy): Eukaryota > Metazoa > Chordata > Mammalia > Artiodactyla > Monodontidae > Delphinapterus > Delphinapterus leucas. The sequence continues at coordinate 26,978,833 of NC_143136.1, read as the reverse complement.
CCCACATAAAAGTGATGATATATGGTATTTGTCTTTCTGTCTGACTTACTTCACTTAGTATAATAATCTCTAGGTCCATCTATGTTGCCGTAAATAGCATTATTTCATTCTTTAATGGCTGAGTAGCATTCCACTGTATGTATATATATATATATATACATACATACAACATCCTCTTTATCCATTCATCTATTTTTTTTTAAATCTCTATTGGAGTATAATTGCTTTACAATGGTGTGTTAGTTTCTGCTTTATAACAAAGTGAATCACTTATACATATACATATGTCCCCATATCTCTTCCCTTTTGTGTCTCCCTCCCTCCCACCCTCCCTATCCCACCCCTCTAGGTGGTCACAAAGCACCAAGCTGATCTCCCTGTGCTATGTGGCTGCTTCCCACTAGTTATCTATTTTCATTTGCTAGTGTATATATGTCCATGCCACTCTCTCACTTTGTCACAGCTTACCCTTCCCCCTCCCCATATCCTCAAGTCCATTCTCTAGTAGGTCTGTGTCTTTATTCCCATCTTGCCCCTAGGTTCTTCATGACCACTTTTTTTTTTTTTAGATTCCATATATATGTGTTAGCATATGGTATTTGTTTTTCTCTTTCTGACTTACTTCACTCTGTATGACAGACTCTAGGTCTATCCACCTCACCACAAATAACTCAATTCCATTTCTTTTTATGGCTGAGTAATATTCCATTGTATACACATGCCACAACTTCTTTATCCATTCATCTGTTGGTGGACACTTAGGTTGCTTCCATGTCCTGGTTATTGTAAACATATCCATTCATCTACTGATGGGCATTTAAGTTGCTTCCATGTTTTGGCTTGTATTTGTATTACATGTATTTTAAATAGTGCTGCTATGAACGCTGGGGTGCATGAATCTTTTCAGATTAGAGTTTTTCTCTGGATATATGCCCAGGAGTGGGATTGCTGGATTATATGGCAACTCTATTTTTAGTTTTTTAAGGAAACTCCATACTGTTTTCCATAGTGGCTGCACCAATTTATATTCCCACCAACAGTGTAGGAGCGTTCAGGAAAGGGAATCAGTTTTCTTTCTTATTTACATCTACTGTGAAGGTGTAGCTCCTAGAGGAAGGTGATCTCAGCTAAATATAGGCAGGATTTCATTTTATCGCTCTACTATAGGCAAACCATGGGCTTTGATTTATCATCTTCTAATCCCATAAGCTATTAAAACTTCACTTGATTTTCCTGGATTTGGCTTTGATTTTTCTCTTTCCCCAGAAAGCTATCAAAACCTCAACTTAATTTTGACAGAATTTGGCCTCAGACAAAGTAGATTGCTGTGCATTGTTTACTTTTCTGGGTTCTTGCTTTTTTTAAGATTTTGGCTTAGAAATATCATTAACGACATTCAATAATTTCTCATTTTCTAAGTAAACAATTACAAAAACTCTTATTCAATTCCCCAATTCCCCTTCTGGGTACATATCCAAAAAATAAAAAGCTGGAACTCAAACAAATATTTGTATACCCATGTTCATAGAAGCATTATTCACACTAGCCAAAAGGTGGAGGAAGCAACCCAAATGTTCATACAAGGGTCAATGGATAAACAAAATTGGTCCCAATAAAATAGCAACTCAGGGCCTGGGTGCTGTGGAGGAATCTGTTCTTGGGGATTGGATGCCTCTGCCTAGCTGAGTCTAGTGCTAACTTTCCCCGTCCCTCCCTAACAGGTTCTGAGTAGTGCCTGAGACCTGCTCCACAGGGCTTAGGCATGGGACTGGGGATGCAGAAGTGGTCTGCCCTTTTCTGTTTTCACTGAACAGCTTGTTCTAAGGGAGAAGGAAGTGGGAGAGATCTAGATTGGGTGAGGGGGATGGGGGGGTCAGGGAGGCAAGTGTGTTGTGTTACTATGTCAATAAACTGATTTAAAGTTAAAAAAAAAAGGTCTATACATAAAACAGAATTTTATTCCTTTAAAAAGGGAATGTTGACACAAGCTACAATATGGATGAACCTTGACAACTTTATGCTAAGTGAAATAAGGCAGTCACAAAAGGATAAATACTGTATGATTTCACTTATATGAGGTACCTAGAGTAGTCGAATTCATAGAGCTATAAAGTAGAATGGTGGTTGCTAAGAACTGGGAAGAAGGAAGAATGTGGAGTAATGTAATGTAATGGATATAGAGTTTCAATTCAGGAAGATGAAAAAAGTTCTGGAGATGGAAGATGGCAACTACTGACAAAAATGTGAATTACTCACTGCCACTAAACTCAAAAATGGTTAAAATGGTAAATTTTATGGTATGTACATTTTACCTGAATTTTCAAATGATGAATTTTCTTACCTTCACATTTACTTAAATACATACAATGAATACTATTTATATGCTTAATAGGATATCTTCAGAAAGTGCTTTGTGGTTAAGTATCAAGCTTGAATAACATTAATTAGACTAAGCCCTTACTCCTGAAAAGCTTTAAGTTTGAAAGATGTTTCGTTCATATAAAACTATATGTAAAGAAAAAAAATAAAAATAATATTGGAAAAAACAGAAAGCTACAAGAAATAAAACTAGGCCTCATTTGCCAATTTACTCCCAGAGTCAAAAGGTTCATAAATAAATAAATTTCACACTGCTTCAATACAGATATCCCTAAATCAAAACTTTTTCATATATTACTGTAATGTGAAATTATATATCCTATTAATTTTCAAAATCTATGGTAACATTCTTAAATATGAGTAATGTAGAATAATCTGTTAAATTTATAGAATTTCACTACTATGCATTTATTTTATTAAAAATTCAATTAAATAATACTTTAATAGTTTTACAAATACCATGTACTTTTCACAATATAGCTAAGATACTAAAAAAAAAAAAAACAAAAAAAAAACCCCCTTAGAAATCACATACCATCCTTCTTCAGGGGCAGGCTTCTCTGCTACTGAATAAGGAAGGGAATAGAGGAAAACACAGGGAAAGGGCTGTGTTTTACTTGTCAATGTCTATCCAAACCTTTACCAAACTCCTTCAGCCCCCTTTCCTACTTTTAATTTAGCTATAGTCACTTTATAAACAGCTGCATCTACATCCATTTTAATCTCTTTCACTCCACTTTCAAGGAACAAGTAGATTTCTTCTGTCATAAGGTCCCACCATAATTTTGTGGTATGTATCTCTACATTTCCCATCTCTAGCTCTTTCCCTTCTCTTTATTTTAATAAAGATGCTTACATTTCTTCCATCTTAAAAACAAAAAACACCTTCCTTGATGTTGTACATACATTTTATTACGGCCTTTACAGTGAGCAGCCTTAAAAATATAATCTTGACTCCTCTCTATTTCATCTCCCATTCCCTTAACCCACTCTCATCTCTCTGTCATGCAACTACACATTCTTGCTAAGGTCTCAATTTATAACTGACAAAACCAAGAGATATATTTTAGTACCTCTCTTTGACATCGGACACAACGACCACATATCTTCAAAATTTTCTACTTTTCCTTCAGTGTTATTACTCTCTTATCTGTAATATATTCCAGTTTCTAGGTTCCTGGTTAAATATATTTGTATATTATGGTATATATTATCATAAATAGAATTTTTTACAAAAATTTTAATGAGACCTGGAATATCCCCCAAATCTTTTGTTACACGTAACAGTTTGCTTATTATCTGGTACCAAGACTTATTAAACTTAAAGATCAATTATACATTTAAAAAACTCTAACATTCTACATTTTCTCACCCCTCCGAGTTGATGAAAGGTAGCTGGATTACATTTTCTAGCAAATGTTAGAAAATAAATACAATCTTCCCTTCAAGGGAAATATTTTATTTTGATAGCAAATGTGAAAATAAGTGCTTTTTGAAAAAAATTCATGTTATGTACAAAGGATTTGAAAAAAGTGTTGACTGTTGTCAAAAATAAATACATTAGTGAAATGAATAAAATTAATTAAAACACATATGTCAGCACACTTCAAAAAACTGGAGGATGAATTTTTATCTGCTCTTAAATCTATCAAAGAATTTTAGTAGGTTTCAAAACTGTTATAAACTTCCAAATTAGTTTGTACGAACGACTACTTAACATCAGGAAAGATGGCAGTTACTAGCTGATTTCAACAAGAACCTTTGATTATTAGTAGATAGGACTGAAAAAGTATCATGATTTAGTAAATGCAGCCAATGGTACATTTCTTTCATTTGGAATTATTTTTTTAATTTTTAAATTTAATTTAATTTTTTTAATACAGTAGGTTCTTATTAGTCATCAATTTTATACACATCAGTATATACATGTCAATTCCAATCGCCCAATTCATCACACCACCAACCCCACCCTCCCACGGCTTTACCCCCTTGGTGTCCATACATTTGTTCTCTACATCTGTGTCTCAACTTCTGCCCTGAAAACCAGTTCATCTGTACCATTTCTCTAGGTTCCACATACATGTGTTAAGATACGATATTTGTTTATCACTTTCTGACTTACTTCACTCTGTATAACAGTCTCTAGATCCATCCACATCTCAACAAATAACCCAATTTCATTCCTTTTTAAGGCTGAGTAATATTCCATTGTATATATCTAACACTTCTTCTTTAGCCATTTGTCTGTCTTTATCCATTCATCTGATGGGCATTTGGGTTGCTTCCATGACCTGGCTATTGCAAATAGTGCTGCAATGAACACTGGGGTGCATGTGTCTTTTTGAATTATGGTTTTCTCTGGGTATATGCCCAGTAGTGGGATTGCTGGATCATATGGTAATTCTATTTTCAGTTTTTTAAGGAACCTCCATACTGTTCTCCATAGTGGCTGTATCAATTTACATTCCTACCAACAGTGCAAGAGGGTTCCCTTTTCTCCACACCCTCTCCAGCATTTGTTCTTTATAGATTTTCTTATGATGCCCATTCTAACTGGTGTGAGGTGATACCTCATTGAAGTTTTGATTTGCATTGCTCTAATAATTAGTGATGTTGAGCAGCTTTTCATGGACTTCTTGTCCATCTGTATGTCTTCTTTGGAGAAATGTCTATTTAGGTCTTCTGCCCGTTTTTGGATTGGGTTGCTTGTTTCTTTAATATTGAGCTGCATGAGCTGTTTATATATTTTGGAGATTAATCCTTTGTCCGTTGATTCATTTGCAAATATTTTCTGCCATTCTGAGGGTTGTCTTTCTGTCTTATTTAATGTTTCCTTTGCTGTGCAAAAGCTTTGAAGTTTCATTAGGTCCCATTTGCTTATTTTTTTAATTTCCATTACTCTAGGAGGTGGATCAAAGAAGATCTTGCTGTGATTTATGTCAAAGAGTGTTCTTCCTACATTTTCCTCTAAGAGTTTTATAGTGTTTGGTCTTACATTTACGTCTCGAATCCATTTTGAGTTTATTTTTGTGTATGGTGTTAGGGAGAGTTCCAATTTCATTCTTTTACATGTACCTGTCCAGTTTTCCCAGCACCACTTATTGAAGAGACTGTGTTTTCCCCATTATATATCCTTGCCTCCTTTGTCATAGATTAGTTGACCATAGGTGCATGGGTTTATTCTGGGCTTCCTATCTTGTTCCATTGATCTGTGTTTCTGTTTTTGTGCCAGTACCATATTGTCTTGATTACTGTAGCTTTGTAGTATAGTCTGAAGTCAGGGAGTCTGATTCCTCCAGCTCCATATTTTTCCCTCAAGATTGCTTTGACTATTCGGGGTCTTTTGTGTCTCCATACAAATTTTAAGATTTTTTGTTCTAGTTCCGTAAAAAATGTCATTGCTAATTTGACAGGGATTGCATTGAATCTGTAGATTGCTTTGGGTAGTAGAGTCATTTTCACAATATTGATTCTTCCAATCCAAGAACATGGTATATCTCTTCATCTGTTGGTATCATCTTTAATTTCTTTCATCAGTGTCTTATACTTTTCTGCATACAGGTCTTTTGTCTCCCTAAGTAGGTTTATTCCTAGGTATTTTATTCTTTTTGTTGCAGTAGAAAATGGGAGTGTTTCCTTAATTTGTCTTTAAGATTTTTCTTCATTAGTGTAAAGGAATGCAAGAGATTTCTGTGCATTAATTTTGTACCCTGCAACTTTACCAAATTCACTGATTAGCTCTAGTAGTTTTCTGGTGGCATTTTTAGGATTCTCTATGTATAGTATCATGTCATCTGCAAACAGTGACAGTTTTACTTCTTCTTTTCCAATTTGGATTCCTTTTTTTTCTTTTTCTTCTCTGATTGCCGTGGCTAGGACTTCCAAAACTATGCTGAATAATAGTGGTGAGAGTGGACATCCTTGTTTGTTCCTGATCTTAGAGGAAATGCTTTTAGTTTTTCACCATTGAGAATGATGTTTGCTGTGGGTTTGTCATATATGGCCTTTATTATGTTGAGGTAGGTACCTTCTATGCCCACTTTCTAGAGAGTTTTGATCATAAATGGGTGTGGAATTTTGTCAAAAGCTTTTCCTGCATCTATTGAGATGATCATATGCTTTTTATTCTTCAATTTGTTAATATGATGTATCACATTGATTGATTTGGGTATATTGAAGAATCCTTGCATCCCTGGGATAAAACCCACTTGAACATGGTGTATGATCCTTTCAATGTGTTGTTGGATTCTGTTTGCTAGTATTTTGTTGAGGATTTTTGCATCTATATTCATCAGTGATATTGGTGTGTAATTTTCTTTCTTTGTTGTATCTTTGTCTGGTTTTGGTATCAGGGTGATGGTGGCCTCATAGAATGAGTTTGGGAGTTTTCTTTCCTCTACAATTTTTTGGAAGAGTTTGAGAAGGATGGGTGTTAGCTCTTCTCTAAATGTTTGATAGAATTCACCTGTGAAGCCATCTGGTCCTGGACTTTTGTTTGTTGGAAGATTTTTAATCACAGTTTCAATTTCATTACTTGTGATTGGTCTGTTCATATTTTCTGTTTCTTCCTGATTCAGTCTTGGCAGGTTGTGCATTTCTAAGAATTTGTCCATTTCTTCCAGGTTGTCCATTTTATTGGAATAGAGTTGCTTGTAGTAGTCTCTTACGATGCTTTGTATTTCTGTGGTGCCCGTTGTAACTTCTCCTTTTTCATTTCTAATTTTACTGATTTGAGTCCTCTCCCTCTTTTTCTTGATGCGTCTGGCTAATGGTTTATCAATTTTGTTTATCTTCTCAAAGAACCAGCTTTTAGTTCTGTTGATCTTTGCTATTGTTTTCTTTGTTTCTATTTCATTTATTTCTGCTCTGATCTTTGCAATTTCTTTCCTTCTGCTAACTTTGGGTTTTGTTTGTTCTTCTTTCTCTAGTTCCTTTAGGTGTAAGGTTAGATTGTTTGAGATTTTTCTTGTTTCTTGAGGTAGGCTTGTATAGCTACAAACTTCCCTCTTAGAACTGCTTCTGCTGCATCCCATAGGTTTTGGATCGTCGTGTTTTCATTGTCATTTGTCTCTAGGTATTTTTGATTTCCTCTTTGATTTCTTCAGTGATCTTTTGGTTATTTAGTAACGTATTGTTTAGCCTCCATGTGTTTGTGTTTTTTACGTTTTTTCCCTGTAACTGATTTCTAATCTCATAGCATTTTGGTCAGAAAAGATGCTTGATATGATTCTAATTTTCTTAAATTTACTGAGGCTTGATTTGTGACCCAAGATGTGATCTATCGTGGAGAATGTTCCGTGCGCACTTGAGAAGAAAGTGTAATCTGCTGTTTTTGGATGGAATGTCCTATAAATATCAACTAAATCTATCTGGTCTATTGTGTCATTTAAAGCTTCTGTTTCCTTATTTATTTTCATTTTGGATGATCTGTCCATTGGTGTAAGTGAGGTGTTAAAGTCCCCCACTATTATTGTGTTACCTTCGATTTCCTCTTTTAGAGCTGTTAGTAGTTGCCTTACTTATCAAGGTGCTTCTATGTTGGGTGCATATATATTTATAATTGTTATATCATCTTCTTGGATTGATCCCTTCATCATTATGTAGTGTCCTTCCTTGTCTCTTGTAACATTCTTTATTTTAAAGTCTATTTTATCAGATATGAGTATTGCTACTCCAGGTTTCTTTTGATTTCCACTTGCATGGAATATCTTTTTCCATCCCCTCACTTTCAGTCTGTATGTGTCTGCAGGTCTGAAGTGGATATCCTGTAGACAGCATGTATATGGGTCTTGTTTTTGTATCCATTCAGCAAGCCTGTGTCTTTTGGTTGGAGCATTTAACCCATTCACGTATAAGGTAATTATCTATATGTATGTTCCTATGACCATTTTCTGAATGTTTTGGGTTTGTTTTTGTAGGTCCTTTTCGTCTCTTGTGTTTTGCACTTAGAGAAGTTCCTTTAGCATTCGTTGTAGAGCAGGTTTGTTGGTTTGGTGGTGCTGAATTCTCTTAGCTTTTGCTTGTCTGTAAAGCTTTTGATTTCTCCATTGAATCTGAATGAGATCCTTGCCGGGTAGAGTAATCCTGGTTGTAGCTTCTTCCCTTTCATCACTTTAAGTATATCATGCAACTCCCTACTGTCTTGTAAAGTTTCTGCTGAGAAATCAGCTGTTAACCTTATGGGAATTCCCTTGTATGGTATTTGCTGTTTTTCCCTTGCTGCTTTCAATAATTTTTCTTTAATTTTTGCCAATTTGATTACTATGTGTCTCGACGTGTTTCTCCTCGGGTTTATCCTGTAAGGGACTTGCTGCACTTCCTGGACTTGGGTGGGTATTTCCTTTCCCATGTTAGGGAAGTTTTCGACTATAATCTCTTCAAATATTCTCTTGGGTCCTTCCTCTCTCTCTTCTCCTTCTGGGACCCCTGTAATGTGAATGTTGCTGCATTTAATGTTGTCCCAGAGGTCTCTTAGGCTGTCTTCATTTCTTTTCATTCTTTTTTCTTTATTCTGTTCCACAGCAGTGAATTCCACCATTCTGTCTTCCAGGTCACTTAGCCGTTCTTCTGCCTCAGTTATTCTGCTACTGATTCCTTCTAGCATAGTTTTCATTTCAGTTATTGTATTGTTCATCTCTGTTTGCTTGTTCTTTAATTCTTCTAGGTCTTTGTTAAACATTTCTTGCATCTTCTCGATCTTTGCCTCCATTGGTTTTCCAAGGTCCTGTATCATCTTCACTATCATTATTCTGAATTCTTTTTCTGGAAGGTTGTCTATCTCCATTTCATTTAGTTGTTTTTCTGGGGTTTTATCTTGTTCCTTCATCTGGTACATAGCCGTCTGCCTTTTCATCTTGTCCATCTTTCTGTGAATGTGGTTTTTGATGCACAGGCTGCAGGATTGTAGTTCTTCTTGCTTCTGCTGCCTGCCCTCTGGTGGATGAGGCTATCTAAGAGGCTTGTGTAGGTTTCCTGATGGGAGGGACTGGTGGTGGGTAGAGCTGACTGTTGCTCTGGTGGGCAGAGCTCAGTAAAACTTTAATCCGCTTGAGTGCTGATGGGTGGGGCTGGGTTGTCTCCCTGTTGGTTGTTTGGCCTGAGGCAACCCAACACTGAAGCCTACCTGGGCTCTTTGGTGGGGTAATGGCAGACTCTCGGAGGGCTCACGCCAAGGAGTACTTCCCAGATCTTCTGCTGCCAGTGTCCTTGTCCCCACGGTGAGCCACAGTCACCCCCCGCCTCTGCAGGAGACCCTTCAACACTAGCAGGTAGGTCTGGTTCAGTCTCCCCTGGGGTCACTGCTCCTTCCTCTGGGTCCCGATGCGCACACTACTTTGTGTGTGCCCTCCAAGAGTGGGGTCTCTGTTTCCCCAGTCCTGTTGAAGTCCTGCAATCAAATCCCACTAGGCTTCAAAGTCTGATTCTCTAGGAATTCCTCCTCCCGTTGCTGGAACCCCGGGTTGGGAAGCCTGACGTGGGGTTCAGAACCTTCACTCCAGTGGGTGGACTTCTGTGGTATAAGTGTTCTCCAGTCTGTGAGTCACCCACCCACCAGTTATGGGATTTGATTTTACTGTGATTGTGCCCCTCCTACCGTCTCATTGTGGCTTCTCCTTTGTCTTTGGATGTGGGGTATCTTTTTTGGTGAGTTCCAGTGTCTTCCTGTCAATGACTGTCCAGCAGCTAGTTGTGATTCTGGTGTTCTCACAAGAGGGAGTGAGAGCACGTCCTTCTACTCCACCATCTTGGTTCTGGTCTCTCATTTGGATTTATATATCTTTATGAGGTATGTTTTTCAACTATCACAGTTATTTAAACCAAATATTCAAACAACTGCACACAATTCTATTATTATTATATGTTAGTTTAAACAATGACATGGTTCATCTACTAGACTGTAAGCTATTTAAAAATGGAGATTTTGTCTTCATCATTGTATTCCTAGGACTTTGACTATATGGCATACAGCAAACAGTTATGCAATAAATACTTTGTGAATAAATGACCAAAAATATAGGTAAGTACATTAAAATGAAAATTAGTACACACACACACACACACACACTCACACACACACACATATATGTATAATAGTGTAATGCCTAGTTAGGTAAATAAAATAATACTTAAAATTGACTTAGCCCAAAATCACAATCTGATGGTGTTTAATGGCTCAACTTGTAATTATGACTTTCTTAATGAGGAAATGTTCTCATAAATGAAGATATTATAGTTATCCTGTATAACATATGAGAATCTTTCCTTTCAAAGTGAATCATCAGTGTTATAAGGAATGAATATAAAGTTAACAAAAATAAAGCAAAACCAGTAGAATAACTGTTTCCATAATAGAACAATGTAAACATGACCCAGTACAAACAAAACTGTAAAAGTATTAAAAATTAGACTTTCGAAATAATAAATTAGAAATAAAAATAAAATAACAGCATTTTTATTTTAAGACTTAGTTTATATCCACTAGTCTCATTAAGAAGCTGATAGCTACTTCACATAATTTTCACCATGGTATGAATCTTCCTTTCTTGTTTTATTTTTTAATTTAATAATAAATCATATAATTATTAATATAAATATTTCTGATACTAAATTACACTTAGTCCTTTTATGGTACTTAAAGCAAAGAAGCCCTCACTGCAATTTTATTTGAAAAAACAATTAGATGCACACACAAAGTAATATTCTAGTAGCTTTTTTAATTCTAACTGCATCTTTAAAAGGAAAGATTCAAAGAGAAATGTAAGCAAAATAAAGAAAACAAATGTTGTTCCCAAAAGAGGATTCATAATATCTATATTTTTTGCTAACATGATATAATAAATTGCTAAGGATTATAGGAATGATTATATTAATTACATTTAGTAAAAAATTTACCTTATAAAAGCTGAGATACAAAATGACTCATTTTAGGGGAACTTCCCTAGTGGCCCAGTGGGTGAGACTCCCTGCTCCTAATGTAGGGGGTGCGGGTTCGATTCCCTGGTCAGGGAACTAAGATTCCACATGCTGTGCAGCGCGGCCAAAATAAAAACAAAACAAAACAAAAAAACCCCACCAAAATGACTCATTTACAACATGAGTAAAACTTAAGCTGAATTTTATGGATGATATCTACCAATCAATCTTCCATGCCCAAACTATATGTAGGGTCTTTCACTCTTAAAATGTATTGCAAGGGCAGTATGGAGCTGAAGACTATAAAATGTATAAAATGGAAGGTATATTAAATATGGCAGTACTTCTGTAGCAAATGGTATCACTGTTTTTCATTTTTAGAAACATTATAAAAATTTAGAAACTTCCTGGAAAGCTTTATCCCTCATTCTCAGGTTTATAGTTCCCTTAGTTATAAAAGTTTGATGTTATCTAAAAATGTATCCATGATTTATTGATTGTACTCTAATAATGCTTAAGAAGAAAAAAGAAGCTATAATACTTAAAAGATCAAAACAAAATAAAAACAAAATAAGCAAAGCCAAATTTAGAAGCAAAACTATCCCACTGACACCTACCTCCTGGAAATGCCATTAGCCAGACATTTACGGCTACAGGATTTAGAGGAGAGGGGTGATGACATTGGGGACAAGTTGAGAGGGGCAATCAAACTGCTGATGATCTCAGTCAACTGTGCGCTCTGCAAGAAAACAGTAAGTCTTTTACTACTGCTAAGCAAGGAATATGGTTAAATCTCAGACCTTTAGTGCCTATTAAAGTTTAACTTCTCATGAAACAAGTAAATGTTTATGTTTTAGTAAATATTTTACTCTACAAAGACAATTTACACCATTACTGGTTTTTCCATTATTATAAATAAATCTACATTTTAAAGTACTCTTTTTTTCCATATCATTTTTTGCTTCAGTTCTTTTGTCTACTCATCCTATCCTCTATAACATTTAAGCTCAGCTGATAGAATCTACATAAATATTTTCTTTGACGCAGCCAAATTAATAATAACAAACTCATAGCTATAATTTATTAAGTGCTCACTATGTGCCAGGTACTATACTAAGCACTAAACATAGAATATTTCTAATCTTTACAACCAACCTGCAAAGTAGATAATATTAGAACTACTGATACTACTATTATTAAAATCAATTACAGATGAGGAAGCTGAAGCAAAGACAGATTAAGCACCTCGATCATGGATTATAAAATTGGTAAGAAATGGAGCTAGGATTCAAACTTAGGCTTGAATCCTATACCATACTGCTTCTCAATATTTTTCCTAATTTGAATATACCAGTTTTTTCAGGTACCCCAAATTTTCATTGACCCTTATCCCAAACTTATATGTAAGATATTTGTAATATACAATAAATATTATATTATTCTCAAAACAGTCACACACAACAATTATAATAAGCATAACCCACATCAATGGAAAACAGTACACTTTTACAAAAGGATAACATTTTTCATTACACATGTAATCCATCGTAGTTCATTGTAGAAAAAAGGGAAAGCATGAAGAGGTTTCAAAAATGAAAAGAAAATAATCTGTAATCATATTTCACAGAGAAAACCATTGCTAATATCTTGGTATATATCCATACCCCAAGAAAAAACTTTTTATTTTGAATATATGTGAGCATGAGTGTATGCACACATGCACACACACATCCTTTTAAGTAAATTATGCTGCATCAATTTTCTAAAATCTGGTTTTCTTACTTAATATAGTGTGACTATATTTTAAAAATATATAGACATATTTCACTGTTTTATTAACTGAAAGATATTCTATTCTAAAATACGAGGGCATATGGAATAATTATTTTGCAACTCTATTTGTATGAAACAAATAACATGCTATTAGAAATGAGACTAGAGAATATGATAGAGCTAAATATAATATTTGAACTCTTCAAAAAGTCTTCCATGAAGAAGACCCTGAAATGTTTTCACCACTTATTTTCTTGAAAAATAATACATATCTAATGACTTTATTTTTTAAATTATTATACATTTTTAGATTAAAGTTAGTTTTCAAAATCACCAATACACTCTTTATCCATCTATCAAGTATTCATTAATTTGGTCATACAAAGAAATTTATAGAGTACACTCTTCTCATTGTTCCACCTCCAAAAATATCTAAAAATCTTCTTAGCCATTGGAGGTCGCTAATCAGTATGTGTGAATAATTGGTCCAGAGTGACAGCATCACAACCAACCTCCAGCTTTACCCTAACAACCACCCCACTCCTGCCCAAGAAAACCTCATATACTTGAGTCCATATTTGGGATAGAAAATTCACGGTAAAAATGAATATAAAAGTAAAATTAGGAGAGGCATAATTTGAACTCTGAAAAAAAAATCAATTTTAAAAGTCAAAACACTTACTAGCTATTTATAATGAAGTTTCTAATGTAAATATACCTGTGTGAAATTTATTTTAAATTATCTGAAGTTCTAAAATAATGTCACCTTTCAATTTATGAACAAAATACATTATCTAATAATGGAAGTATGCATTAATACTATGAATCAATGTTATTTTTTAAAATACATATCAGTCTACAACCCAATAGTGCCTTTATATCTTAACTGCCAACTCTTTGTTTTTGAGGAACATAAATAAGTTTGGTAAGCAAAACATTCCTCTAACAGTAAATTTAATCAAGTCAAAGGATTACCTGATCTATACTCAAGTTCCACTATGGCAGGCAAACAGTTATATACCAATAGATTATATTTAAAAAAAATATGTGTAATATCAGGCTTCCCACCCCTTCTTCCATTTACTCACCCCTAGACTGTCTTCTTCAATGAGTATTTGAAAACAACTTAATTTTAATTGGCCTATAAAAACATTATTAGCATGTGTTTCAAGAGCACACTACCTGTTCACAGGTAATTTATAAATGACCTCTACAAGTGATTGGTGCTGCCCCTTTCTGCATCCTTTTCCTCTCCATGTCTAGAGCCATTAGTATTCTCACAACTCCTGGTTCCATTCCCTCCCAAAGCCTCTGACACTCCTGTCAGCAATGGGACTTAAAATGAACATGATACCCAAAGCCAACTTCATAGGTGAGCAACCTGTGCAGTAACATGGGGCTGCACTCAGAAGGATCCCATGTTTGGTTAATGTTCTGCTGTCACTGGCTTAAAACTTAAAACTTTTTAACAAAGGGCTGTGTGATTTCATTTTGCCCTGGGCCCAGCAAACTAGCCAGTTCTGATGTGAACTCAGGTCCAACCAAACAAACTGGTGCTACCAAGGAGAAAGAAAAAATACAAGAGGGACTTCCCTGGTGGTCCAGTGGTAAAGAATCCGCCTTACAATGCAGGGGAAGTGGGTTCGATCCCTGGTGGGGGAACTAAGATCCCACATGTTGGGGGGTAACTAAGTCCGCGTGCCACAACTACTGAGCTCGTATACCTCAACGAGAGAGCCCACCTGCCACAAGCTACAGAGCCCATGCACTCTGGAGCCCACGGACCACAACTACAGAGCCCATGCACCCTGGAGCCCATGCCCTGCAACTACAGAAAAAAAAAAAACCCGCATGCCACAACTAGAGAGAAGCCCGAGCACCGCAAGGAAGAGACTGCATGCCACATCGAAAGATCCTGCGTGCCTCAACGAAGACCCTGCAAGCTGCAACTAAGACCCGACACAGCCAAAAAAATAAATTAAATACATAAATAAAATAAATAAATATTAAACAAAAAGAAAGAAAAAAATACAAGAAAACTCTTTCCAAAGGATAAGTAGTGACCTACAGGTAAAAAGAGTCAAAGGTCTACTGATCAAGTGCTCACGTTATTCGTGTGAAATAACTAGGATCAAACTGAAAAGGTACTGATCCTAAGGGATGAGGGGAGGGAAAAAAAAAGAGGGAAGAGGAATATAATCAGTATTGATTTAAAACACCACTTATATGGTAAAGTACATTACAGTTTAACACCAGGTAATTACAAAATAACTTTCTGAATTATAAAATATTCATAATAGTATTTTGACAATGCATTGGAAATTGGAAAATTAAGATAAACTCTAGGCAATTGCAAACTTAACAAATACGGGGTGGGAGAAGTTACTCCGCATTCTGACTTATCAGGATTAAGACAGTAGTAATCTGGTACTATATTATTTCACAATGTATGTCAGAAAAAACAACAACTACAACAACAACAACAGAAAAATTAAATGTGGGCAGGGATGAGAATACATATTACCCACTGGAATAATGTAATCATGCAGCTGTGGTCCCAACTGAGTATATTCTGGCAGATTCAATCTGGTTGCAAGTTAACAAACTCTTAGAAAGCCAGGTTTGTTTAAGAGCCACCAAAGTCTACATTAAAATAAATGGCTAATATTTTTTCTATTTCCTTAGTTTTTTGATTAGTCTGCTTACCAAATAAAATATTTGATTTATATTACATTCAGTATTTTAAATGTATCTATGTTTTTGCACATTTACTATTTTGTATATATTAGTATCAACAATCAGCTTTCAAAAAAGTCTTAGTGCTATTTTTTATTAAGTTCACATTGGGCTAATAAATTTACTGTGATTTGCAGTGATGTGTTTTCCTATTCAAGTACAAGTTATGACTCAATTATTCTTATTCTTATTTTATGTAATGCAGTTGATATTTATTTTTTTATAAAATACCTTCATATTTCTTGTCTATTTCTATACATTTGATATTTTGGCTATTATATATGTAACCTCTTCTTCATTTAAATTTTATAAATAATATGAAATAAATTTTAAATATTAATCTTGCAAAAAATGTTTTGATTTCAAAGGATAAATATAGGACAGAATAATTAAACTTCTGGAGTCATCCATAAGAGGATTTAAATACCAGGAAAAGCTTTGGAGTCAAAGTAATTTATTAGGAGTTTATTAGACTCTCTATTTCCATGATCATTTTTTAATGAAAGAATCTATATTCTAATGTTATCTTTCAGTAAAACTTTCTATCAATAAATTAATCAAACACCCCATTCAGATCTATTAAGTGGTACCACTGTTCTTTCCCCATGAGAAAAGTCCAATGATAAGCTATTTTGTTAGAAAACAAGATTTTCCAACCTTAGTATAAATGAGTTATCACCCTATAGCTATGTACCAACACTTTACATATTATATTTATTTATTTATTTTAATATTTTAAAAATTTATTTATTATTTGGTTGTGTAGGGTCTTAGCTGCAGTTGGCGGGCTTCTTAGTTGTGGCACGTGGGCTCCCCAGTTGTGGCATGCATGTGGGATCTAGTTCCCTGACCAGGGATCAAACCCAGGCCCCCAACATTGGGAGCGTGGAGTCTCAACCACTGTGTCACTGGGGAAGTCCCACATATTATATTTAAATAACTTTAATTCTATCAATATTATAATAGAGACTATATATACTAAATATTTTAATTGTATTTAATGTCAAACGGCCAACTTTAATAACCAATATCTTAAGCAGAGACACACGTTTATTTGAAGGGTTTATAAAATCAACTGAAAGTCATTTTGATGCCACTCACACTTTACTCTTACTTCACATTACCTGTTTTTCTATATTGCGAAGAAGTAGTGTTGGGCTACTTGGTGACATTTCAAAATCTTGCTCTGGTAAAGGATCTTGACTCTCCTGAGGAATCTGGGGATTCCCTGTAGTGTTTAATGAAACAGCTTGGTCTGCGAATTGGATTTGCTTTTTCAAAATGTCTTTTGGAAGTCGACATTCTTCTAGGATCACTATCCCCTAGACAAATAGCAATTAAAGAGTTGCAATGAAAACAAATTGACTGCTAGATCAACTTTAACATTACAATGCTCTCGAACCATGCTTTCTATTATTCCTTGGAAATCAGAAAATAGACATTTGGAAGTACAGTTTAACTGTAAAAAAGTCACTGATTTAAAACATGTGCTAAAATAACGTATATTTGATGGGTTAGGCTTGCAAAATATTGTCATAAATTACATACAAGAAGTTATTTTTCTTATTGGTTTTAGTTATTAGCATTAAAAGCATGATACATTTAGAATAAAGTAAAAGACTTATATGCAGAATATGAACATTTCTGACTAAAATTTAGAACATTTTCAGATATAACCTTCTGATATTTGGTCACTAGCATTTCCACTTGAGTTCTATATTTAAGCACTCCTAATTTCATAAATCAAAATATCAAAGTTACAAACATCCAAACAATAATCTAACTTTATATTAACTCCTTTCAGAGCACCCTAAAGAACCCCAACCCTGTTGCTGCCAGCCAGGGTTGGCAGGACTGCACCACTGAGAAAAAGTACTCTCTAGGCCAAAGTTCTCATTGCTTACAAAGTAGACGAGTTATTAATAAAGACACAGGTTTTCAACCTTGATGGAGTATTTTCTGGAATGTAAGTAACTGGAGAAATGAATAGGGATCTAGCTGCCTCTGTACTCCCTGCCTACCCTTCATACATACACATTCCTCAACTGGCTTGCTGAACTTTCCCCACATTCCCTAGCTTCTTCACTCCAACTGTCCTCACCCTTAATCCCTCAGAAGTAATGAAGACAGGAGAGAAAGGGGGAATAGGATTACACAGATATGATCTTAATGGTTTCACAGTTCTCGTCATAAAATTTCTTCCCTTCCTACCCCTTTTACTACACTTCCCCCTGTAAAGAATAATACATATTATTATTAAATATATGTGTGTGTATATATATATATACATATATATGTATGTATACGTGTGTATATATATATATGTATATATATACACACACATACATATATACATACTTTTTTGGGGGCAAAATGTCAATAAGTTCCTATAGGCTAGTTGGAAAGGTATTAAATGCCTAATGTGGCTAAAATATTATATTCTTGGAATGAAAAATAGACTAAAACATTAATATAAGCATAGAGTATTTCAAGATGGGACAAATTAAATAATTGCTGTGGGCTAGCTTATATCATGTATAAGTACTTTACATAGGATGGAAACCACCTATAGATTATATGTTGTATATAAGTAGTCTTAGTTTACACTATAATTTAGAGAATATATCACTTTAGAATTAACATATTCAGATATTGTATTAAACATACATTTTATTATTTTACAGTAATATATTACAAATGATGCTTTGTAAAAGTAACATTTTCTTTTTTACCTATACTTGTAACAGTGCTACTAACTTTTACAAAGATAAAAGGACCCAACTGTTGATCCCATCTCAATGACTGTTTTCATAGAATGCACAAATACGGCTGTCAAGAAATCTGAAGAAATATATTTAAAAGAAGTTTCTGTTTCACTTGATATTTTAAAAATTAAATTAGACTTGACAGACAGTATCATCAATCCAAAAGCTCTTGAAAGTATCTGAAATGTCTACCCAAAATTTGTACAAGTCTCTAGTAGGTTTTTCACAAGTATCTATATACAAAAGAATATAAGTTTTCACTATATTAAATTAATTATAATTCTATTTGGTTTGATTACAGTTTATATTATGGGCCAGGCTTCTGTGAATTACCCTGATTTCATAATCCCTACTTACAATATTGTTTCCATGCAAAAATTGATTCTGAATTTCAAAAAGGTAGTATAAGAATACTACCTTTTTATAAGTAGGAGGCCTGCTATAGTTAATTCATTGAAGAATAATATTTTAAAGATTCAACAGGGGAGACACTCATAGTCAACTTCATAACCTATTTTGTTCTCTTAAACTGTTGCCCTGGACAAAACTCTCACAATGTAAGAATGGCCCATGATTTTTCTCTGCCATAACCGAGAATAGAGAAGAAAGGGAAGAAGATTAAATCCTCTGGAGACACTGCAGAAATAATTCCTCTTCTTAAAAATCAGGAAAAGAATATACATGTGTTGGGTCACCGTGATGTATATTTTACAGTTTTGTTTGTTAATTATAACTAAATTAATCTGAATTCTTTAAAAGATCAGGAAAGTAGTCTAATGATAGATAAAATAAGGTAAATAACAAAGACAAATTTTTTTTAGAAGGATGAGTTGTGTTAACTGAAACAAGTGAAAACCTTAGCATAGATGAAGATGAAAACAAATCAGCTGCTCAGAGAAGACAACTATTCCCAATAATAACACTAGAGAGGTCCCCACCTCCACTCCCAGGGTCCTCATAGAGATGACATAGTGTGAAAAAATAAACAATTGCCTCAGTGAAACAGGAGGTAAGGGGGGAGGGCACAACCTTTAAAAGAATGACATAGCCATAGGACATGACAAAAACTGGTTAAAACGAGCTAGGTCCAAGATGGTAGAATATTCGACTTCCAGTGGACCTTGAGCCTCATCATAGCTCTTTTTAATACATTAGCATGCTAAATGACACACCCACCAGCGCCATGACAGTTTTGAGGCCAACCATAAAAGGTCAAAAAGTGGACAGTGGCCCTATTCCTGGAAATCTTCGCCCCTTCCCTGAAATAGTTGGAATAATCCACCCACTCATTAGCCTATGAAATTACCCAGCCCATAAAAACTAACCACGCTGTATTTTGGGGACTCTTGCCTTCTGAGATGGCCCACACTCTGTCTGTGGAGTGTGTTTCTCTCTAAATAAATCCACTTCTTATCTATCACTTTGTCTCTCACTGAATTCTTTCTGCAATGAGATATCAAGAACCTGATGTTCACTAAGTCCTGAGACCAAGTGTGCTCTCAATTAAAAGATCGTGGATTCAAGCCCCAATCTGGGTTCTGGCCAGGTTTGAGTCCCAGCCCATGGGTTCAAGTCCTAATCTGGGTTCTGGCTGGGTTCGAGTCCCAGCCCGTGGGTTCAAGTCCCAGTCTGGGTTCTGGCTGGGTTTGAGTCCTGGCCAATGGGTTCAAGTCTCATCTGAGGTGCACGGTTTCATCAGCAACATATTTATTATTTATATAAAGTCACCAAAACTAATTTTAAGCAAAAACTTAAATGAAAACTTTAAAACAAACAAAATGTACAATTTAAGATGTGGAAGACCCTATTATAGGATAACAAAAGAAATCTAAAGGGGAAATCATTTAATATAGGATAGCCAGCCTCTCCAACTAAGAAAAACTATTTTAAATTTTTTTCTGAAAGTGAGAAGAAGCTGTTGTCTCAGTAAAAGCTGGAGCAGAGAAAAAGAGAAATATGGCAGTTGTAGTGTGTTGACAAAGCTGTTGCAAGAACAAGGAAGGGATGTTGCTAATACCTGCTTTCTTCTCTCTAAGAATTTAAGCAAAATTTAGACTACCTGGAGTGTGTCAAAGAAGGGGCAAATGACACATTTTAGGTCATTTGTCCCTTATTTTACACTACTAAAACACTGTATGTTTCCCAACCAGAGACACAAAAGTAGCACTTATTTAAAAAGGCTATTTATAAAAGAGCATCTCAATTTCTTTCCCCTTTCTTTATCTCTAATTTAACTGAGAGGAAAGGTTTCTTTTTTCCTTTCAAGATACATTAAATAAAAAGTTCTGTCTCACTTAAAATGCATTAAACCACTCTTCTCAATTTTTTAATTACAATAATTCAAGAAGGTATTAGAGCAAAAAAGTGTTGTTTTCCCTATTCAATACAATAATAACTCAACTAAACTGCACATAAATAAGCAGTTAAACATCTTGATTAATTTCTAAGAAAGGTAAGCAGAAGGTATCAAAGTAAAGAAATATTGTATTTTGATAGCATAATTATAATGATATCTTCCATAAAATAAACATAATATGACTCTTAAGGGAACAAAGGGCCAGAATCACATCTAGCCAGAACAAAGAAAAAATGTAAGGCTACATAAATTATTGCTGGAAAGATTTATTTCCTTAAAATAATTTATTACAAATATATATTATATAAACATATAATCAAACTTCAAAAAATGTTTAAACAACAAGTATAAAGCATTGCTTAGAACACAGAGAATATTAAAATACCCCTTCTCAAGTCAAAGCAAAATGAACCAGGCTGCCTAGATTCAAATATAAAACTTAGTTATCATTTCAACTAGGAACCCACTTTCTTGGAAATTTCCAAATTGCTTTAAACTTGATTTGTTCTTAGAACTCTACTGGCTATAAAAACACTTGTGACATCTTTCAAAGAAAATCATCAAAGAAAACTATCTGGTGACCTTGAGAAGATTGGGAGATCACTACAACTTAAGGCCCAGGTGAAGACAGTTAAAAAGGAGAAAGAGTAACTGAATAGGAAACTTCCATCAGGAAGCTATTCCTGAACACAGTTGCCTCAAATCCAACAGACAGAATGGGTAAGCCTAAGGCTCTATGTCTATGCTTCTATCCACCTTCCTACAGACATCACCACCAAATTTTACAAAGCATTAAACAATATTCATGACTTCCTAGCTTCCTCTCCCATCCCTGCACAGCTCAAAGTTTCTGTTCCTTTGAATACATACTAATTTGTCATTCCTAAAACAGATCATGTTGTATGCCTTCAAAATTTAAGGAATCCCTTTTCCAGTTCCATAAGTTCATTAAGCAAACTACTATTTACCCTCCAAAGTCATACTGAGGCATCACCTCTTTACTGATGTATTCTCTGACCTGCAAACCCCTAATGACAGAGTGAAACATTCTCTCTATGCCACATCTATATCTTATTAAAAACACATATCATTCCACATATTGTATTATATTGTCAACGATATTTACATGCTCTATCTCCCCTACCAGAATATAAACTCATGATAGACAGAATTTAAAATTCACTAATCTTTATGGATGTGCAGACCCTAGGTGGGGTTAGGCTAACTACATGGTTTGAGGACTCTAATTCCCTCCCTTCTCTGCTATTTCGTTTCAGACCAGTCACCATCAACCTTATAATATTATCTCCATTATGTCCACAGTTTCACCATGTAGAATACAGTTTCTCACAAAAACAAAGGTAGAATTTTTTTTGTTTTTAGATTCCACATATAAGTGATATAATATGATATTTGGCTTACTTCACTTAGTATGAGAATCTCTAGGTCCATCCATGTTGCTGCAAATGGCATTTTTCCATTATCATTCATTAAAATGATACAAATGAACTTATATACAAAACAGAAACAGACCCGCAGACATAGAAAACAAACTTATGGTTACCAAAGGTGAAAGAGGGGGAAGGATAAATTAAGAGTTTAGGATTAACATATACATACTACTATATATAAAATAGATAACCAACAAGGACATACTGTATAGCACAGGGAACTATACTGAATATTTTGTAATAACCTATAAGGAAAAAGAATCTGAAAAAACTATATATATATGTATGTATAACTGAATCACTTTGCTGTACACCTGAAGCTAACACATTATAAATCAACTATATTGAATAAAATATATATATATGTGTATAAATACACACACAGCTCATAAAGCTCAATATCAAACAAATAATCCAATCAAAAAATTGGCAGAAGACTTGAATAGACATTTTCCCAAAGAAGACATAAAGATTGCTAACAGGCACATGAAAAGATGCTCAACATCACTAATTATTAGAGAAATGAAAATCAAAACCACAATGAAATATGACCTCACACCTGTCAGAATGGATACCATCAAAAAGCCTATAAATAACAAATAAGTGTTGGAGAGAATGTGGAAAAAAGGGAGCCCTGGTACACTGTTGGTGGGAATCTAAATTGGTGCAGCCACTGTGGAAAACAGCATGGAGGTTCCTTAAAAGACTAAAAATAGAGTTACCATATGATCCAACAATCACACTCCTGGGTATATATCCATAAAAAGCAAAACCACTAATTTTAAAAGATACATGCACACCAATGTTCATAGAAGCATTATTTACAATAGTCAAGACATGGATGCAACCCAAGAGCCCATCAACAAACGACTGAATAAAGAAGATGCAGTGTATATATACATATATATATGTATATATGTATATATACACAATGGAATACTACTCAGCCATAAAAAAGAATGAAATATTGCCATTTGCAAAAATGTAGATGAATCTAGAGAATTTATGCTTAGTGAAGTCAAAGACAAATATATATGATAACCCTTATATGTAGAATCTAAAAAATAATACAAATGAATGTATATACAAAACAGAAACAGACTCACAGACATAGAAAACAAACCTATGGTTGCCACAGGGAAGAGGGTGTGGGGAGGGACAGATTCGGGGTATAGGATTAGTAGATACAAACTACTATGCATAAAATAGATAAGCAACAAGGATTTACTATATAACACAGGGAATTATACCCAGTATCTTGTAATAACCTGTAATGGAATATAATCTGCAAAAATACTAAATCACTATGCTATACACCTGAAACTAACACAATACTAAAATCAACTATACTTCAATAAAAAATTGCATTAACAGTCAAAAAAAGATAGAAAGAGATATTTAGCAATATTTAGATTAAATAGGACTTATGGGATTACATAAGAACTCTTTCTATTGTTACTTCTATGGGAAAATATACTTCAAGTTCCAAGTAAACAGCCTATAATTTGGAGGAAACAATATATGCTTAAGCTAGGAAAATTCCGTGTTAAATTTCCCCTGCTGGGAAATAAAACAGTGTTTATTTCTGTAATCATTTGCTCAATTTTTCCCCCATTAGACTAAACCCTAAAAATATAAGAACTCTGTTGATTTATTCATCACTGTATACCCTAAGCACATATTAGGCACCTAATAGCTGTGTGTGAAAGGAAAGAAGGGAAAGAATGAAGGAAAGGTAGAAAACAAGGAAGGAAAGAGAGATGAATAAATTTTATTTTAAAAATTGCTATAATATAATAGCATAGCTTTAATTGACATTTCTACATCTACATCTTCTTATAAACCTGCCTTCTCCAAATCTCATATTTCTAACTCTATCAGGACATCTCAGCATGAACATCTGACAGAACTTGCAAATCAATGTGCGAGAAAGTTAGCTTATTTTTGTCAAATTTCCTATAAAATAAGCACTTTTTGTCCTTTCCTGGAAACAGCAGTTCAATAATTAAGAGGGGGAGATCATGGTGATGTTTACACAACTATATATTTGTCAAAATTCAGCAAATTGTACAGTTAAAAAGGTGTACTCTGAAAACAAGATAAAGAAAGATAAATCCATAATTAAACACGTTAGTTTAAAAAATGTAGAAAATCAAATAAACAAGAAAAATTTTAAGTTACCAGCTAGAAAGGACAGAGTACTTACATAAGGAAAACAATTACATTGATAGTAAACTGCTCATCATTATAAAGAAAACAATGAAATACTATCTTTAAAGGCCTAAGGGAAAATAACTATCAAATCAGAATTCTCTATCAACCTAAAATATCATTGAAGAGTGAGGGTAGTATAAAAGTATTTTGAGACATACAAATACAAAGAGAGTTTAAATGTTCAGAGATTAATATCAAAAAGTACTAAAGAATTTACTTCAGCAAGAAGCAAACCAAGAGAGAAAAGATAAAGTAGCAGATACTGCATACTCTTCCAGTACCCATTTTCCTCTTCTTTTCAAGACTCCAACCCTACCGGAGTTTTAGCTACACATACAACTTCTCAGTGAGACAGTATTACTCAGCTTTCACTCCTACACATGGAGTGTACTCATGCTATACTCATATGGCTAAGTTTGGGCTAATGGAGTATGAAACAAAGTAGTGCAACTTCCAAGTCACATCCAACTTAAAGACAAACTATACCACACTTCTCTTCACACTTCTCGAGAGCACAAATGAGAAGACTACAACCCTGTCCAACAGTGCAGTCAACACACCTGAGAGTATGTCAAAGAAGCAAGACAGAAGGAACCTGAGTCCCTGAATGACCCTGTTCAACCAAGTTGCTCTACCAGCATGTACTCACTCTTTATTTTTGAAGCATTATGTATCTTTATAAAGCCATTATATTTGTGAGTTACGTTGTTACAGAAGCTTACTCTGTAGCCTAATTTTATATACAGAATACAAAAAAACAGTGAGCATATTTTTAATGAAATCTGTTAGAAATGTAATTAATTACTGACTGTAAAATAACTAGATTGAAGCAGATATATATAATGCATAGTTAAATAGCATTAAGATCCATATCTTAAGAAAAAAAAGAATATAAAAGTACTGAGTACTTTTAGTCATTGTTAGAATTATTTGCTCTTAAGGAAGTATGTTACAAACTAGGAGTAATGACAAAGAATAAGACTATAATGTATAGCTTTCAGAAGAGCAGAGAGAGAAGAAAGGAATAAAGCAAGTTCCATCAATCCAACGAAAGACAAGTGAAAAACAAAACACAAAGAGAGGAAAATAAAAGAAAATGAAAATGAAAACTACTCAGAGTGGATTTTAAAAACCTAGCTAGGGCTTCCCTGGTGGCGCAGTGGTTGAGAGTCTGCCTGCCGATGCAGGGGAAACGGGTTCGTGCCCCGGTCTGGGAGGATCTCACATACCACAGAGCGGCTAGGCCCATGAGCCATGGTCACTGAGCCTGCGTGTCTGGAGCCTGTGCTCCGCAAAGGGAGAGGCCACAACAGTGAGAGGCCTGCGTACCGCAAAAAAAAAAAAAAAAAAAAAAAACCTAGCTAAATGTACCTTATAAAACAAACACCTGGAAGAAAAAAAAAATTGTATCTACCAAATAGCATTAGTATTTCAAAGTGTAAGAAGCAAAAACTGACAGAATTACTAGGAGAAACTGAAAAATTCAAAATGATGACAAATATTAATAAATATATATCAAATATATATATTAGAATTGAAAGATCTAGATATATGAAGATATAGCAGATGTATACAACAAAGTCAACCAGTTTAATAGAGAATTCTATAATCAACAAATAAAGAATATACATTATTTCTACCACACATTGAGCATTTACAAAATTTGATTAGTAGTTTGTCACGAAGAATGGAATCCATACAAGGTAATCAGTTCACAGATTACAATGCAATTAAATGACAAAAATACCAAAAAAAAAAAAGATTCATGAGTTCAGGAACATAAAGATGTATTATTAAATAACTCAGGTTAAAAAGGTAATCACATTGGAAATTAAAACATATTAAAAACAGAACGAGAGAATTAAATACATGCTATGCACTCAAAGTAATACTTAAATATGAGCTGAAAATAAGAGTTATAAGGCCAACTAAAAGACACAGAGTGGCTGAATGGATACAAAAAGAAGACCTGTATATATGCTGTCTAAAAGACACTCACTTCAGATCTAAGGACACACACATACTGAAAGTGAGGGCATAGAAAAAATTATTCTATACAACTGGACATCAAAAAAAGCTGGGGTAGGAATACTTATATCAGACAAAGTCGACTTTAAAATAAAGACTGTTACAAGAGACAAAGAAGGACATTACATAATGATCAAGGGATCAATCCAAGAAGAAGATATAACAATTATAAATATATATGCACCCAAAATAGTAGCACTAAATACATAAAGCAAATACTAACAAACATAAAGGGAGACCTCAACAGTAACACAATAATAGTAGGACACTTTAACATCCCACTTATATAAATGGACGAATCATCAAGACAGAAAATCAATAAGGAAACACTAGCCTTAAATGACATATTAGACCAGAGAAACAATATAGATAGATAGGCAGACAGAATATTCCATCCAAAAGCAACAGAATACACATTATTTTCAAGTGCACATGGAACATTCTCCAGGATAGATAACATGCTAGGCCACAAAATAAGCCGTGGTAAATTTAACAAAATTGAAATCATACGAAGCATCTTTCCCAACCACAATGCAATAAGACTAGAAATCAATTACAAGAAAAAAAACACAAACACATGGAAGCTAAACAATAGGATACTAAACAACCACTGGATCACTGAAGAAATCAAAGAGGAAATTAAAAAAATACCTGGAGACAAATGAAAACAAAAATACAATGATCCAAAATCTAAGGGATGCAGCAAAAGCAGTTCTAAGAGACAAGTTCATAGCTATACAAGCTTACCTAATGAAACAAGAAAAATTTCCAATAAACTACCTAACCTCACACCTGAAAGAGCTAAGAAAAGAATAAAGAAAACCTAAACTTAGTAGAAGGAAAGAAATCACAAAGAGCAGGGCAGACATAAATGAAATATATACAAAAACAAAAATATAAAAGATCAATGAAACTAAGAGATGGTTATTTGAAAAGATAAAATTGATAAACTGTTAACCATACTCATCAAGAAAAAGAGGGCCCAAATCAGGAAAATCAGAAATGAAAAAGGAGAAGTTACAACCAAGAGTACATAAATACAAACAATTGTAAGAGACTACAATAAACAACTATATACAAATATAGTGGACAACCTAGAAGAAATGAAAAGACTTCTTAGAAAGGTACAATCTCCCAAGACTGAACCAGGAAGAAACAGAAAATATGAACAGACCAATAACCAGTAATGATACTGAATCAGTAATTAAAAAGAAAAGAAAAAAGTGCCCAACAAGAAAAAGTCCAAGACCAGATGGCTTTACAGATGAATTCAACCAAACATTTACAAAAGAGTTAACATCTATTCTTCTCAAACAATTCCAAAAAATTGTAGAGAAAGGAACACTTTTAAACTCTTTCTACAAGGCCAGCATCACCCTGATACCAAAACCAGACAAAGATATCACACAAAAAAGAAAATTACAGGCCAATATCACTAATGAACATAGATACCAAAATCCTCAACAAAATGTTAGGAAACCAACTCCAAAGATACATTAAAAGGATCATATACCATGATCAAGTGGGATTTTTCTCAAGATTTTTGCAAGGACTTTCAACATATGCAAATCAATCAATGTGATACACCACAATAACAAATTGAAGAATAAAAACCAAATGTCATCTCAATAGATGCAGAAGAAGCTTTTAACAAAATTCAACATCCATTTATGATACTCTCTAGAAAGTGGGCATAGAGGGAACATACCTGAACATAATAAAGGCCATATATGACAAACCCATCACACTCAGTGGTGAAAAGCTGAAAGCATTTCCTCTAAGATCAGGAGCAAGACAAAGACACCCACTCTTGCCACTTTTATTCAGCATGGTATGGAAGTCCTAGCCATAGCAAGCAGGAAAGAAAAAGAAATAAAAGGAATCCAAACTGGAAAGGAAGCGTAAAACTATCACTGCTTGCAGTTGACATGATACTAAAAAATCCTACAGATACCATGAAAAAACTACCAGAGCTCATCAATGAATTCAGTAAAGTTGCAGGATACCAAATTAATATACTGAAATCTGTTTCATTTCTATAGACTAACAACAAACTAGCAGAAAAAGAAATCAAGGAAACAATCCCAATTACAATCACATCAAAAAGAATAAAATACCTAGGAATACATTTACCTAAGGAATTAAAAGAGGTGTACTTGGAAAAGTATAAGATGCTGATGAAAGAAACTGAAGACAATACAAACAGATGGAAAGATATATGGTGTTTATGGATTAGAAGAATTAATATTGTGGGACTTCTCTGGAAGTCCAGTGGTTAAGATTAAGAATCTGCACTCCCACTGCAGGGGACACAGGTTCAATCCCTAGTCAGGGAACTAAGATCCTGCATGCCATGCAGTGCAGCCAAAAAAAAAGAAAGAAAAGAAGAAGAATTAATATTGTTAAAATGACCATACTATCCAGGACAATCTACAGATTCAATGCAATCCCTATCAAAATACAATACCAAGGGCATTTTTCACAGAACTAGAATGAAAACTTTTAAAATTTGTATGGAAATAAAAAAGACCCCCAAATAGCCAAAACAATCTTGAAAAAGAGTAACAGAGCTAGATGAATGATACTCCCTCACTTCAGACTATACTACAAAGCTACAGTAATCAAAACAGTATGGTACTGGTACAAAAATAGACACATAGATCAATGGAATAGAATAGAGAGCCCACAAATAAATACATGCAGTTATGGTCAATTAATCTATAAAAAAGGAGGCAAAAATATACAATGGAGAAAAGACAGGCTCTTTAGTAAGTGGTACTGGGAAAACTAGACAGCTACATGTAAAAGAATGATACTAGAAAATTCTCTAACATCATATACAAAAATAAACTCAAAATGGATTAAAGACTTAAATGTAAGACTGGAAACCATAAAACTCCTAGAAGAAAACATAGGCAAAACACCCTTTGAAGTAAATTGTAGCAATATATTTTTGGATCTGTCTCCAAAAGCAAAGGAAATAAAAGCAAAAATAAACAAATAGGACCTAATTAAACTTACAGTCTTTTGTACAGCAAAGGAAACCATCAACAAAATGAAAAGACAACCGACTGAATGGGACAAAATATTTGCAAATGATATGACCAGTAAGGGGTTAATGTCCAAAATTTATAAACAGCTCATACAACTCAACAGCAAAAAACTCCAAACAACCCAATCAAAAAATGGGCAGAAGACCTAAAGAGAAAATTTTCCAAAGAAGATTTACATGTGGCCAATAGGCACATGAAGAAATGTTCAACACAGTTAATCATCAGAGAATGTAAATTAAAACCACAATGAGATATCACCTCACACCTGTCTGAATGGCCATCATCAAAAAGAACACAAATAGGGCTTCCCTGGTGGTGCAGTGGTTTAGAGTCTGCCTGCTGATGCAGGAGACGTGGGTTCGTGCCCCAGTCCGGGAAGATCCCACATGCCATGGAGCGGCTGGGCCCATGAGCCATGGCTGCTGAGCCTGCGCGTCTGGAGCCTGTGCTCCGCAGTGGGAGAGGCCACAACAGTGAGAGGCCCGCGTACCGCAAAAAAAAAAAAAAAAAAGAACACAAATGATAAATGTTGGCAAGGATGTGGAGAAAAGGGAGCCCTCGTACATTTTTGGTGGGAATGTATATGTATGTATTTTTGGTGCAGGCACTGTAGAAAACATTATGAAGGTTTCTCAAAAAACTAAAAATAGAACTACCATATGACCCAGGAATTCCACTCCTGCATATATATCTGAAAAAAAAATTAATTCAAAAAGATACATACACCCCAATGTTCATAGCAGCATTGTTTACAATTGCCAAGAATGGAAGCAAACTAAGTGTCCATCAACAGATGGATGGATAAAGAAGATGTGAGATACACACACACACACACACACATACATACACAAACACACAATGGAATACTACTTATCCATAAAACAGAATAAAATTTTGCCACTTGCAAAAACACGGATGGACTTGGAGGATGTTAGACTAAGTGAAATAAGTCACACAGAGAAAGACAAATACTGTTTGATATCACTTATATGTGGAATCTAAAAAATAAAACAACAAAATTTGATGGTCAATTACACTGAGGCCCAATCTCATTATATTTGGGAACAATTAAATTAAAACAGTAATAATATTTCACTCTTATTACACTGCAAAAATTAAGAGACCAAAAAATTCAAAAAGTTCACAAGGATGTGGAAAACCAGGAGCTCTCACACACTGCCAGTGGGAATATTGATTACCCAATCACATAAGTGGTATAGGAAAGCATATACAGCCATGCCTAAGATCAAGTATTTCCACTTTTAGGCATATACCCAAGAAAAGCTCTCCATAGGTTCACCAAAAAACACATAAAAGACAGTCACTGATGTATTGTTTTTACTGGCATAAAGACTGAAACAATGTACATGTCTATTAATAGAAAATAGGAGAAGAGATAAACATCCATCATATTTATAAAATTCCATTCCATTCATACAATTAAATGTCATACAGGAAGTATAAATATGTATAAAAATTATGCTGAGCAAAAACAAGCAAGTTGCAAAAGAGTTTGTAGTATAAATATAACATATAGACTTTAAAAGCATGAAAAACAAATTTTATTTATAGATACAGATAAATACCTATGGACCAATAAATATTCATAAAAATAGTACCTATCAATACATGTTGGAGTCAGGGAGGAGGAGAAGACAAGATGGCTGAGTAGAAGGATCTGAGCTCACCCCTTCTTATGGAAACACTAAAATCACAATTAACTGCTGAACAACCACTGATAAAAAAATGCTGGAACCTATCAAAAAAGATACCCTACATCCAAAGACAAAGAAGAAGGCACAAGGAGACAGTAGGAGGGGAGCAATCATGATAAAATCAAATCCCATACACACCAGGTGGGCTACCCACAAACAGGAAAATAATTATACCACTGAAGTTCTCCCACAGGAGTGAAAGTTCTGAGCCCCACATCTAGCTCCCCAGCCTGGCGGTCTGGCAATGGGAGGAGGATCCCCCAGAGAATCTGGCTTTGAATGCCAGCAGGGTTTGATCATAGAAATGCCAGAGGACTGGGGGAAACAGAAACTCTACTCTTGGAGGGTGCACACAGGGCCTCAAGCACACTAGGACCCAGGGGAAAAAAGCGGTGACTTCATAAGAGACTGGGCCAGACTTACCTGCTAGTATTGGAGGGTCTCCTGCAGAGGTGGGGGGCAGCTGTGGCTCACTGCAGTGATAAGGATGCTGGCGGCAGCAGTTTTGGGGAGTACTCATTGGCATGAGCCCTTCTGGAGGCCACAATTTTCTCACCAAGACCTGGACCCACCCAACAGCCTGGAACCTCCAGTTCTGGGATGCCTCAGGCCAAACAACCAACAGGAGGGGAACACAGCTCCACCCATCAGCAGACAGGATGTTTAAAGTTTTCCTGAGTAAACAGCTGCCCAATAAACACACCCCCTGACACAGCCCTGCCCACCAGAGGGACAAGACCCAGCTCCACCCACCAGTGGGCAGCTACCAGTCTCTCCCATCAGGAAGCCTACACAAGCTTCTTAGACAGCCTCAGCCACCAGGGGGCAGGCAGCAGAAGCAAGAACTACAAACCTGCAGCCTGAAGAATGGAAACCGCAATCACAGAAAGTTACACAAAATGAGACGGCAGAGGATTATGTCTCAGGTGAAGGAACAACATAAAACCCCAGAAAAAACAACTGAATGAAGTGGAGATAAGCAACCTTCTGGAAAAAAAGTCCAGAATAATGATAATGAAGACGATCCAGGATCTTGGAAAAAGGATGGAGGCAAAGATCGAGAAGATACAAGAAATGTTTAACAAAGACCTAGAAGAACTAAAGAACAAACAAACAGAGATGAACAATACAATAAATGACATGAAAAATACACTAGAAGGAATCAATAGCAGAATAACCGAGATGGAAGAGCGGATAAGTGAACTGGAAGACAGAATGGTGGAAATCACAGCTGCAGAACAGAATAAAGAAAAAAAGAATGAAAAGAAAAGAGGACTTCCCTAACATGGGAAAGGAAAGTGTCACCCAATTCCAGGAAGCACAGAGAGTCCCAAGGAGGAAAATGCTGAGACACATAATAATCAAACTGACAAAAATTAAAGACAAAGAAAAAATATTAAAAGCAACAAGGGAAAAGCAACAAATAACTTACAAGGAAACTCCCATAAGGTTATCAGCTGATTTCTCAGCAGAAACTCTGCAGGCCAGAAGGGAGTAGAATGATATATTTAAAGTGATGAAGGGAAGAACCTACAACCAAGAATACTCTACCCAGCAAGGCTCTCATTCAGATTCAGTGGAGAAATCAAAAACTTTACAGATAAGCAAAAGCTAAGAGAATTCAGCACCACCAGATCAGCTTTGCAACAAATGCTAAAGGAATTTCTCTAAGTGGAAAAGAAAAGGCTGCAACTAGGAACAAGAAAATTACGAATGGAAAAGCTCACCGATAAAGGCAAACATACAGTAAAGGTGGGAAATTACCTGCACACAAATCAAAACCAGCAACTGTAAGAGGAGAGCACAAATGCAGGATATTGGAAATGCATTTGAAATTAAAAGACCAGCAAGTTAAAACAATCTTGTTTATATACAGACTGCTATATCAAAATCTCAAGGGAATTGCAAACTGAAAATCTACAATAGATACACACGGAAAAAAGAAAAACGAATCCAAACACAACACTAAAGTTAGTCATTAAATCACAAGAGAAGAGAAAAAAAGATGAAGGGAAGAAAAAACACCTACAAAAACAAATCCAAAACAACAAAATGGCAATAAGAACAAACATAAACTTCATGGAACAGCATGGAGGTTCCTTAAAAAACTAAAAATAGAACTACTATATGATCCAGCAATCGCACTCCTGGGCATATGTCTGGAGAAAACCATAATCCAAAAGTACACATGCACTCCAGTGTTCATTGCAGCACTGTTTACAATGGCCAAGACATGGAAACAACCAAAATGTCCACCAACAGAGCAATGGATAAAGATGTGGAACATATATATGATGGAATATTACTCAGCCATTAAAAAGAATGAAATAATGCCATTTGCAGCAACATGGATGGACTTGGAGATTACCATACTAAGTGAAGTGAGTCAGACAGAGAAAGACAAATATCCTATGATATCGCTTATATGAGGAATCTAAAAAAAAAAAAAAAAAAGATACAAATAAACCTATTTACAAAACAGAAACAGACTTAGAGAACAAACTTATGGTTACCAGGGGGGAAGGGGGAGGGGGAGGAATAGATTGGGAGTTTGGGAATGACATGTACACACTGCTATATTTAAAATATATAACCAACAAGGATCTACTGTATAGCACAGGGAACTCTACTTAATACTCTGTAATAACCTAAACGGGAAAAGAATTTGAAAAAGAATAGGTACATGTATATATATAACTGAATCACTTTGTTATACACCTGAAACTAACACAGCATTGTTAGTCAACTTTACACCAATATAAAATTAAAATCTTTTAAAATATGTTGGTATCAGTGGCATAGGGAAAGGGAATGGGATCAGGAAGGATTATACAAGTACTTCAATTGTAAGGTAATGCTTTATTATTCTAAAAACAAAACCCAAATTAATAAAAATTTAATATTTGATAAATTTGAGGGTGGGTACACAGGTATTCATTATATTGCTTTCTAGAACATTTTTACGTGTTTTTAATTTTTCTTAAAACAAACAAAAAACTCTAAAGAGATTCCAATAAGATACACTCAGAATTTCTCACATATGTTAAAATAAATTCCAACAAAGTAGAGGTTTATAAAAAATGTTTATCATTTCTATTAACTGAAATCCAATAAAGAAATTCTTAACTGCTCAATATGATAAAATGTTTGTGATAAGTTACAAAAATAGTTTCAACTTACAGAATTAGTATATCAGAAATCTTAACATTAACTACATTTTTATAAAGCCTAATAACAATTATTTTGTGTGGAGAGATGAGAAGAAACTAAAACTAATAATATTTTTTTAAATAGAAGAGCACACACAATACCTTGGAGGCACGAATCTGCCTGTGAACATCCGTTAGTTGTTGGATTTTGTATTCTAGTTCTGAAATCTGGGCTTGAAGCCACGTCCAACGGCTGCCAACTCTTGCTCTGTCTACAAGCCACTTCCATTCAGTACTACAGTTACTGTGAACAAGACAAACACAGTTAGTCAAAGCACAAAGACAATCAAGTTTTCACAGAGATTGCTTAATAGCTTCCTTGACTCTTGTCATACAATCCCGAATTACTTTATAAAACATCTAATTATATGAAAGAAGAATGGTATATCAACTTCTCAAAGATTTGATTTCCTTATCTTTCTATCCCACAAACACCTGTTTTTATTCAATATTGTGTACCCAGTAGTAGGATAATCTCCTTGCTATTTAATACTTTATTAATGGTCAAGGGCTGAAACAGAAGTAGGCCAGCAAAGGAAAAGAAACAAGAATGACAATACTAACACCATGTAAAAACTGTTACATGAGCCTTTTATATGTAAGTAGATGTCAAGTATAAGACAAGTCATTTGAACTGCGCTAGATCTAAATCCATGTAACAAACCATAGAGTACTCAATTTTACTAAATGTAATTTTCATTTGCTAGAACAGGAATCAATTTTTTAATGTCAAAAATTATCAAAAATATGAATGCTCTGCTACATTTCAATAAACATATCAAATATATAAATCCTGAGATGTTTATTAAGATAAACAGCTTGTTAAAAACTTTATTCCTAGGATTCACAGCTCAGAGATGAGAAAGAATTTATATACAGGCTTTCTTTCATGCACATTTGAAAATAAGGGTTGAACCTTAATTAGCTCCTCTATCTTTTGGCAAGGGCACTGCTCTAACCCTCAGTTTGTGGGATTACAAATTAATTACCTTAAGAAAATATTTCAACCACTCCAACTAGAAAACAATCAGAGTGAGGGGGGGGAGGAGAGGGAGAGAGTGACAGACACAGAGAGAGAGAGAGAGAGAGAGAGAGAGAGAGAGAGAGAGAGAGAGAGAGAGAGGGAGAGAGAGAGAGAGAGAGGGTGTGTTTGTGTGTGTGTGGTGTTTGGGATAATTAATTAGGAGCTTCATACTGCCAAGGAAGAAATTGAAGAAGGCATAACAGAAGAAATTGAAAGTACAACTGAAGGGAAGTAACTACTTAATGGCAAAACACAAACTTCATGAAAAACTTGTCTAAAAATTGCATTTACTGTCAAAACCCATAGCATGCACAACGCTGAAAGTGAACCCTACCTAATGTAAACTATGGACTTTGAGTGATAATGATGTGTCACTGTAGGTTTATAGATTGTTACAAATTCACTACCTTTGTGCAGTATGTTGATAGTGGGGGAAGTAATATCCGTGTAGGGACAGGGGACATATAGGAACTCTATTTTCCACTCAATTTTGTTGTAAACCTAAAACTGCTCTAAAAAATAAACTTTATTAATTTTTACACGTTTAACATTAATGAAATATCTTTCATATAAACTTTAGCCAAAGAAAACATTTATGCTGAGATCATTTGTCAGAGAAACAGAATTATTGTAACTCTACTACACAGAATTTATTCATTATAACAGATTTTATGTCAATGTTCTCAAAAGGCTTTTTTTTTTCTTCAGATTCTAATTACCTACAATGTGACTGCAGAGACTGCCATATAAATTAGGACTTCTCTTGGTATTATTATTCAGTTTATAGTTATTATTGTGATTTTGTAAATGTGACACTATTTTAAATCACATTTTCATAGCTATGGACAAAATTAAAAATGCCTATTCAAAATACACTATTCACAGTTATAACAATACTAACTGCCAATCATGAAATTAATGAAGAAGGCAAGGACCATATCATGCAGTAGTTGCACAGGTGAGGGCAAAGTGTTGGATTTTATGCAAAAAGGAAGTTATTGGCGAGATAGTAACAAAATTTTTTTTTCGAAGCACTCTAGCTACTAGGTAAAGAAAGCATTGTAGTGGAACATGAGAGTAAATAAGGAAACCAATTAGGATGCAACTATAATAACCTAAATGTGGTACAGATAATTGTGATCTCTAAATATTTCATGTGCTGTCCTACATTTCCCAGCCTTCACTGCACTTAAGTTGGAGCCATGTGACTAGCTCTGACCAACAGGCTGTGAGCAAAAGTGATAAAGTCATTTCTAGTCCATCTGACCAACTTCAAAGCCACTGTGCAGATATTATAGCTACAAGATGGAAGAGGATCACAGCTCAAACTACACTGGACTTTACATAAGCCACAGTAAACCTTTGCTGTGCAAAATTACTGAGATTAGAAGGTTAATGTGTTACTCTAGAGCTTACTGTGACTAAAACAATGAGTAAAAGATGAAAATGGCCTGGACTGGAAATGGGGTGGGAGATAAAGAAGAGATGAAGATAAGAGGATGGACTCAAGGTTGATTTTAAAGTAGATAGGACTTGAAGAAGTATGATGTGGAAGTAAGCATGCAGAAATCAAAGATGACCTTAAACATTGTTTCATTAAATTTTGCTCCAGTCAGAAAATTTCCCTATAACATGCCACTTTGCTGGGTTGTCAAACTGATTATTAGCTCATGGAAATAGAGAAAAATAAAAGTTTATGGAGTTAATGTTATTGTATTTCTAGTACAAATACTGATACTGAAACTAAATTTACAAAAATCATTTTTATGTTCATATGTGACATTAAATTATCCTAACATAGAAAAAGTAGTAATATCGGATTTAATTTAAGTAAACTAAATAATACTGGGGCTTTGTAATAAGTGAAATGAATTTTCTGTAAAGGATACCTTATTCTACATTTTAACAGGAGTAAAATCTGTTTGCTATGCTTAAAAATGGTAACCAATCTTTTCCATCAAAAATGTTCTCTTGCTTGAAAAACTGTCTTTCTAAAAACTAACTATGGTTGTAAACATGTTACAGATAAGTATATGGCTCATTCAAAGGAGATTGACACCTGTTGTACCTCAAACACAAAACGTTTTATGTAAACAATTTATATAATCAATGATGTAATGGCTTTTATCTTAGAGTGTAACCAATCAGAACACAGCTGATGCAACAACAAACTAATAAGAATGTGAGGCAAACCCAGAATGTCTAGACTCCTCAGTTAGCATATAAGCCTGGCCTGCCA
The DNA here is from genome assembly GCF_059928025.1 of Delphinapterus leucas. Taxonomy (NCBI): domain Eukaryota; kingdom Metazoa; phylum Chordata; class Mammalia; order Artiodactyla; family Monodontidae; genus Delphinapterus; species Delphinapterus leucas. The sequence continues at coordinate 26,940,978 of NC_143136.1, read as the reverse complement.
GGCCACTAAGATTTACTCCCTACATCTCTCTGGAGTGTGTTGAACTGATCAAAGACCAACACATGCCCTGATCTGCACTGGAAATAGGAGCCCCTACTTCTAGTGAAGATCAGGGCAAATACATCCATGAGTGGATACCACCTGGGCAGTGAGACTAGTCAGTCCTCAGAAAGGCAGCACATGCCTTCAATCCTCATCTTTACTTGTTTGCAGTCACAACTTAACTTACTGATGGAAATAAGTACAGGCTGTTTAAACCAAGTGGTTTTCAGTACAATTTCTCTTAGTACTAACTTCTGGTCAACATCATGAATCTACATCACTGTTTTGTTGTTGTTGTTTTGTTTGTTTTGTTCTCTCTCTACATCACTGTTTTAATCTTGAAGTGTAGTTTGTTCCTCAGAATAAGATAGAACTTTCTAATATTACACCTTAAGTTACCAAAACTTAAAGAAAAACTTGTATAATTTTGCCTTTAATAGAGTTTGTTAGCTTAGTAATAAAAATGAATTAACTATGATTTAAAAAATAAAAAAATAAGATCCAACTGTAAAAAATTATAATTCCAAGAAAAATAAGTTTTATCCTGGGGAAAATTACATTAAATTAGGCCAAACTTCTCCACTGGTGTTTGCTCACCTAGGAAGAGCTTAGTCTTCCCTGGAATTTGATTCCTTTAGACCAGGGGATAGCAAATTTTTCTGTAAGGAGGCAGACAGGAAATATTTGTTTCGTGGCCACAGGGTCTCTTTAATAACTACTCAACTCTCCTGTTATAGCATGAGAGCAGTCATAAATGAATGGGTGTAATGATGTTTCAATAAAACTTTGTCTACAAAAACAGACAATAGGCCAGATTTGGTCCATGGGCCATAGTTTTCCAATTCCTGACGTGGAACATGTTTTCATATGCATCCTATGCTTCCCAAGGGATTATGACTTCCTTTAATGAAGTGTCTTTTTAAATCTTTTGCTCATATTTAATTCGCTACCTTCCTGTCCATATAAGACTGTCAGACTGTATGTATTGGAAATACTTATAGCTCTCAATCTGTAGCTGGCCTTTCATTTTCCTAAAGGTGTCTTTTGAGCAGCAAAAGATTCTAATTTTGATGAAGCCCAATTTTTCAAACCTCCCTTTTATAGATAGTTCTTTTTATGTCCTAAGAAATATTTGATTAACATGAATTCATAAAGATTTATTCATGTTTCTAAAATATCAAAAAGTTTTAGTGTTTTTACTTTTAGATCTATAATCCAATTCAAGTCAAGCTCTGTGTATTGGTCCAGGTAAGGGTCCAGATTCATTATTTTCTATAGGATATCTAGTTCCTGAACCATTTGTTGAAAAGATTCTATAATCCTTTAATAGAAAAAAAAAAACAAAACTATCCTTGAATAGATAAAAGACTATATGAATACTACATGTTGTATATACACTTACATACACACTGAGAGCACTTAGGATATCTGTCTATCATCTATCTACCTACCTACATGGCTATCTACCTACCTACATGACCCAATACGACACTATTATTGTAGTTTAGAGTAATTCTTAAAATCCAGTAAATTCTTCAACTTTGTTATTTCTCAATATTGTTTCGACAATTCTAAATTTGAGAATCAGCTTGTCAATCTCTTAAAAAAAAAAAGAGCAGCATTTTGATAAGGATTTCATTGCATCCATGGATCTATTGGTGGAGAATTAACACAATACTGAATCTCCTAATCAATGTATAAGGTATTATTTCTCTGTGTATTTATGTACTGGTAATTTCTCTCAGCTATGTTTTATAGAGTTTTAAAATTTTATTTCTATGTATTTCATGTTTATGGAAGCTAGTATATAGCATTCATAAATTGTTTGGATGATAGTATATAAAAATACAGTTGATTTTTATGTGGTGACCTTATATACTTTGACCTTGTTAAATTCACTTAGGAGTTTTAGTATCTTCCTCATAGCAATAGTCCTTAGGATTTTCTATGTATATGATCATGTCAACTGCAAATAAAGCAGTTTGATTTATTTTTAATCTGGATTCCTTTTATTATTTTTCTTATCTTACTGCACTGGCTATGAATTCCAGTATAACATTAATTATAAGCTGTGTGAATGGACATCCTTACCTTCTTCCTAATCTTACAGAGAAAGCATTCAGTCTTTCATTGTTAAATGTAATGTTAGCTGTATACTTTTTATAAATGTCCTTCATCAGATTGAAGAAGTTTCTGTCTATTCTGGGTTTGTTGTGAATTTTTATCATGAGTAGGTTCGAATTTTGTCAAATAGTTTTTTGGTATCTCTGGAAAGTATCATATGCTGTTTCTCCTTTTTTATTTGATTGGTTTTAAATGTTAAAATCAACTTTGCTTTCTGGCATAAACCCCTTTGGTCATGACGCATTTTGTAATATGTTTTGCTAGATTCTGTTTGCTATTTCATTAGGGATATTTTGCATCTACAGTCAAAAGAGATATTGATCTATTTTTCTGTAATGTCTTTATCTGATTTTAAAATCAAGCTAATGCTGACCTCATAAAATGAGTCAAGAAGTGTTCCCTCCTCTATTTTTTGGAGGAGTTTGTATAAGATTGTAATTGTTTACTACTTAAGTTTCAATAAAATTAATCAGTGAAGCCATCTTGGCTTGGAGTTTCCTATAGGGAGTTTTTAATTATTAATTTATCTAATTGACATAAGGTTTTTCAAGTTTTCTATTTCTTCTTCTGTCAGTTTTGGTAATTTGTGTCTTTCAAGCACTTAGTCCATCTAAGTTACTGAACTTACTGGCATGAAATTGCTCATACTATTCCCTGATGATTCTATTAATGCCTATAATATCTACAGTGATGCTTTTCTTGCCTGTTATTGGTAATTTTTTTCCTTATCGATCTAGCTGGATATTTATCAACTTAATCTTTTCAAAGAACCAGCTTTGGTTTCACTGATTTTTCTCTGTTGTTTTTGTGTTTTATATTCATTGATTTCACTTTTTATCAGTTTTACCTTCTTGCTTTGGATTTAAGTTGCTCATTTTTTGCAGCTTCTTAAGAGGAAGGCTTATGCCATAAACTTTACACCTTCCTTCTTTTCTAATATAAGCATTTATAACCATAAATTTTCATGTAAGCATTGCATCCCACAAAATTTGATATGCTGTATTTTCATTATCATTCCATTAAGAACACTTTATAGATTCTCTTGTGATTTATTCTTTGATCTAAGCATTACTTGGAAATGTAGAGTTTAATTTCCATATATTTTTAGACATAAATATTTGCCATTTCCTACTACTTCTTCTTTCCGTTGTGCAGAACTGAGCTTTCACTCAGTATTATTTTCTTTCAGCCTGAAGATCATTTTAAGATTTCTTATAATATAGGTATACTAACAGGAAATTTTCTCACTTTGCTTATTTGGAAATATTATTTTGCTTTTGTTTTTAAAAATAATTTTAGGTTGATTTTTTTTTCCTTTCAGCCCTTTAAATATATCATTCCACTGTTTTCTAGTTTGCTTACCTTCTGATAAGTCAGCAGTCATTTTTTTTTTCTTTGCTTCCCTATATAAAAATTTTCCTTCCTCCTCTTAATGCTTTTAAGATATTTTTCTGTATCACTAGAACTTGGTGATTTGACTACAATACACCGTGGTGTGGTTTTGTTTGTAATCCTGCTTGTGATTTATTGGGATTCTTAGATCTGTAGTTTTATGATTTTTCCTTTTAAGTCCTTGAGCATACTTACCATATTTGAGATATTTTAAAGTCTTTGCCAACTAATCTCATCTCTGTCATTCCTGTCTTTTTCTATTGATGATTTTTCTCCTCCTTTGTATGTCTAGTAGTTTGTGTGTATGTATACATATGTGTATGTATGTAAATACACACACATTTATTATGGACACTATGAATATGATATTGTTGAATTTCTGGATTTTATGGTCTTCCTTTAAAGAGTGATAAATTTTGTTTCAATAGGTTATTAAATTACTTAATGTTCAACTTCATTCTTTTCAGATTCCTTCTAAGATTTGTTAGAGCACGTATACAGTAGCCATTAGTCATCAAGTCAGACTCAGCCTTACTCTTTGAGGTGTGACCAATCTGGGGTCTCTACTGAATACTCTAGATGTTCAACAAAGTCTCTCCACTCTGCTTATTCAGAACTCAAACATCTCTTAACCTTGTATGAGCATTGGAAGTTGTTCAGATTACATTGCCTAATAACTTTTTGTGTGCCCTTATGGAGTTTCACCTACACACACAGAGCTTAGTATTTAACAAAGGTCTCAAGGCGACCACATGAAGATTTATGAGGCTCTTTCTGTGCATACATAGGTCCCTACTCTTTAGTATTCTGATCTAACGATTCCAGCTATCTCATCCTCCCCCAATCTAATCTTTATTTCAATCAAGCAGGACCACTGTGCTCTACTTGGCTTTCCTCTCCCTACACCAGATATCTGAAAGTGCCTCCAGGCAGAAAACCAGGGCAATCACAGGGCTCACTTCATCTGTTTCTCTTTTCTCAGGAATCACTGAACCTCTGACCTCTGCTGCCATTTTCTGAAAATAATGACTGTTTCATATATTTTTGTCTAGATATTTACAGCCAAAGAGAAAGAACAGCACCAGTGACTCCACTCCATTATGGTTAGAAATCAAGGAACTTTTATATGTGTTTGTGTGTGTGTGTGTGATATCTCTAAAATGTTTCTATTTTGTTTCAAATATTTCCTATTCAAAATTTCACTGCCTTTTAAAAAAAACTACAGTTGCAGTTTAAGACCAGAATCTTAACAACAACAACAACAACAACAACAAAAATTGAAAGTGCTTCATGGATTCCTTTTTTGGGTGTTCCTGGACTATTTCATGAAAGCAGAGTTGTTTATCCATCTTATATCACACATCTATCTACCTTTCAACTGTTCTGTAAGAAAAACAGTTAATTTATGTTTGAGCCACTATAGTTTTAAGTCTCTTTTTTACAATTTAGCCTTTATGCTAAATGTTATAGAAATTCTTAGGAACAATAGAGTGGGTTATAAGATAAATCCAAAGCATTTCTATTAACTTAGAGGTAGGACAGAAAGCAGATAGGAAAGAGACATATGTTGGTGATCCTTTCTATACTACACTATACTATATATACTATACTAGCAAAATATGACCATTTAACAGAGAAACCAAGTGCCTACCAAGACTATAGCTCTAGCAGAAGCAGCTAGAAAAAGTCATAATGCTGTAATGAATTGACTACTACTTGTTGTTTTAAGCCTGATAAATGAATGAATTTAGGCAAGAATTAGTTCATTTACAAGCAGAGAAAAAAAAGAATACAACTCTGCTTAGGAAGGCTCTCTGACTATAGCCTACTTCTAACTTAATGGATAATCCAATAATACAGGGTACCTTGAAGGAATAGAAAAGCCAGTTGCTTCTCTTCTCTACAGCTAACAACAAAAAAATGTATTACAACAATCTCTCTTAAGAATTCTAAGCCACATAACAAGAGCCTGCCTAGGAGCAAAAGTCAGATTAACTCCTACCCAAATGTACTGTTTCAGGTGGCCACAAGGTATCAGTTATTAAGTTAAGGGAGAGTTGGATGCTCTGAGGAAAATAACTAGTAAAGTAACTAGTTTGTAGGCTTAGCAATTATGAGCAAGTGAGATCTTTGGTACTGGTATTTTCACATATAGCTGACTGGAGGCAAACAGAATTGAAACCTACATTTTTGAGGCAACTCTATTAGCAAAAAATACCACAAGTCTAGCATGCTCTACCCAGGGAGCCCAAGTTTGCACTGACAGGACACAGGGTGAGAATCCAGTGCAGCCTCAAATAAGGGTATGTTCTCCAACACCCATTTCCGATATAGACACAAAGGATGATAGATAAGGAATAATTCCTAAAAAAGCAAAGTCAGGGACTATGGAAAACAAAGGACAAAGGAACTTCTCTCAGAAAGCAGAATTAGGATCCTATCAAGTCCTTACTCCACTTCCAAAGCAAGAAGTCTTATTAATTATTGTAAGGACCAGGAACTTTCATGTGTATCCCATCCTTCTCTCTTTCCAGTAGGAGTTTTATTGTAGCTTTCCTGTCCCTACTTCAACATACATACAAGAAACAAGGTAAAAGCATTAGAAAAGTTGTCTCTGGGTTTATAGGTTACCGCATATAAGGAACCACATCTGGAACCGAAAGAGAGGACTTTTACTCCACCTGTTGAATGTGGCTTTGAGTCACAATCTTAATATATTGTGCAATTCTGCCTAGAAATCTGGCAAAACCCAATTTGTCATCTATCTAAACTGAAATTTTTAGTATTAAAGAATTCATACATTAGATTGGCATATTTGGTCTTGCTCTCCTACCATCTATCACCCCCTTCCCTTCAAAGAAAGGAAGAGAGAAAGAAAAAATGGAGAGGTTGGGGAATACTTATACATTCTATCAATACCACTCCCCCCTTTCTCTTGTATGAAAAGAATTTTGAAAGTTAATAGTCTGTTAAATTGTCTTACCTGTATTTTTAAAATCCTCACATAACATCAAAATTAACAATTAGGGACATACAAATAAAGGAAATAAATGATTTCTAAACTAATCAAAATATATTTGCTAAAAAACAGTGTGAAGTCATGTACATCATCAGTTCAACAAGCACTGTGTGTATGTGTGTGTGTGTGTGTGTGTGTACATGCATGTGTTTATATGTGTGCATGACTCTTTTGTTCAGGAAGCCAGGACATGGTATAGTGCTTCCAAACTATACACTGCATAAAGGCCTGGCTGAAAGGGCAAGCAGGACTAATTCAGCAAGAGTTTTGTACTCCAAGCTCTGCAATTAAAAATCTAAATCTACTCAGAGGAAGGAGCATTTTTTTCTACTGCATTAGAGATATGCTAAGACAGGAAAGAAAGTACACTCATTAAAAGACAAAGATTGTCAGAGTGGGTCAAAACACAAGACAAAACACAACACAAAAGGGCTTGGGATAGCCCTGCCAGCCACTATGATGAGCACTGAAAATAAATGAGATAAAAGAGGATTAGACTACCCCTGTTACTCAAAAAGGTGGCTACCACTAACTCAGAATTGAGTACAGGCATTTCTGCTATAACAGCATATATGCATTCCTAAATAACTCCATGTTCTGTAAAATAAAAAGAGCTAAACCTATGGAAAAAGTAGAATTGGAGTGAGAGGACTCAAAATCTATGGAATTAAGGACTATGGAGTCCTAACAAAACAATAACAAGCCGTATAAAAATATGAGTACAGTTGAGTTTCTACTGGCATTTGTATTAAGAGTAAGTCAGTCCATCCTTTAAAGCTTCATTTCCTGGAGCTCATTTTTTCCTTTGATGTGGGTCCTTGAAGACATTCACTTCTAATAGAGACCAGTTTAATAAAAATTAAAAATATCATCTGGTGATAGTTCCTTTGTATTAAAAAGAAATTGATAAAGGCTATCTTTACAACTTCTTCAACGAAACTTGCAACTTCCTCAGATCTTTTAATATAGTAGAATATACAGCAATTTTTTGTTAAAATTGTTAAGGTGCCAATAAACCAGCACCTTATTGTATTATACGTTACTTTTACAGAATATTCAGCATATTTCTTATACTACTAACGCTTTCTCTTTAGTTGTGAAAAAGCTTGCCCCTGATCTTTCCAAAACAATAACAGGTTCAAACTTGTTTAGGGGAAAAGAATCCAAGCCGAATTCCACATATTATTGGCATCATTCCCCTGTATGCCCAATGTTAAAAGAAAACAATTTTCCTTCTCTGAAAAATTAAGTCAGAAACTTAGATATACATAAAGAGAAGAAGTACACTGGAGAATAACTAAGGGTAAAATAAGTTTTATTTTTCTTATTCTTAATGGATCTAACAGATAATGGATTTGTTTGTTCAAAATAACAATGGCAACAATGTAACCAATTAGGTATGCACATGTGTGTGTGCTTATAAATGCCTACATATGCTTATATGTATAAATGAAATGAACGACAGGAGTGATACAAGGGACAAAGACAACAGGATTTTTTGTTATTATAAGGTACTTGCAGTAACTGGGAAGAGTTATAGTATTATTTGAAAGTAAAGGTGGATTAGCTATAAAAATACATTGCAAACTTTAGGGTAACAACTAAAAAAAATAAATAAGAAGTATAACTGATATGCTAAGACAGGAAAGAAAGTAGAATTATATAAAATGTTCAATTAAAATTGCAAAACGCAAAAAACTACAAAAGCCAGAAAATATACGGAAGACAAAAATGGGAGAAAAGAACATGAGCAACAAATAGAAAACAGTGACAAATATGGTAGATATTAAGCTACTACATCAATAATCATTTTAAACATCAATGGTCTAAATACACTCATTAAAAGACAAAGATTGTCAGAGTGGGTCAAAACACAAGACCCAACTAAATGTTGTCTACAAGAAACCCACTTTAAATATAAAGACACATATAGGTTAAAAGTAAGAGGGCAAAGTAGAAGGACCTTAAGCTTATCTCCTGAGATAAGAGAACACCAAAATCACAACATGAGAACACCAAAATCACAACAATCTGCAGAACAACCACCCTCTACAACTAAAGACATAAAGATGGAAACACAACAAGACTTGTAGGAGGGGCAGACTCGTGATATCATCAAATCCCATACCACTGGTGGGTGACCCACAAACTGGAGAATAACTATATTACAGAAGTTCTCCCACAGGAGAGTTCTGAGCCCCATGTGAGTCCCCCCTATCTAGGGGTCTGGCACCAGGAAGAGGAGCCCCCAGAGCATTTAGTTTTGAAGGCCAGTGGGCTTGATTGCAGGAGCTCCACAGGCTTGGGGGAAATAAAGACTTCACTCTTAAAGGGCACACACAAAATCTCACACACACCAGGACTAAGGGAAAAAGCAGTAATTTGATGGGAGCCTGGGCCAGACCTACCTGTTGGTTTTGGAGGGTCTCCTGGGGAGGTAAGGGGTGGCTGTGGCCCACTCCAGGGTCATAGATGGTGGATATATCATGGAGCATTCATCAGCAAGTGAGCTCTCTAGGAGGCTGGCATTTTGGCACCAAGACCTGACCCCACCCAACAGCCTGCAGGCTCCAGTGCTGGGATGCCTCAGACCAAACAACAAACTGGGTGGGAACACAGCCCCACCAATCAGCAGTCAGGCTACCTAAAGACTTCCTAAACTCACAGCCACATCTAGGTATGCCCCTAAATACAGCCCTGCCCACCAGAGGACCAAAACCCAGCTTCACCCAAATGCAGGCCAGACACTAGCCTGGGACCAGCTGGCTCCTGGACCTTGGGTGTCAGAGGGAAGTGCACTCCTGGGATGCATAGAATGTTTCCTATAGAGGGCCTCTTCTCCACGGTCAAGAAATGTAACCAACCTACCACATACATAAAAATACAAATAGCAATTTACACAAAATTAGGTGACAGAGTAATATGTTTCAGACAAAGGAATAAGATTAAACCACAAAAGAAGAACATAATATGTTTCAGACAAAGGAATAAGATTAAACCACAAAAGAAGAACAAAGTGACATGGAAATAGGCAGTCTCCCTGAGAAAGAGTTGACAGTAATGATCATAAATATGATCAAAGAACTTGGGAGGAGAATGGATGCATAGAGCAAGAAATTAGAAGTTTTTAACAAAGAGCTAGAAAATATAAAGAACGAAACAGAATTGTAAAATACGGGACTTCCCTGGTGGTCCAGTGGTTAAGACTGCGTGCTCCCAATGCAGAGGGCACGGGTTCAACCCCTGGTCAGGGAATGAAGATTCCCGCATGCTGCACAGTGTGGCCACAAAAAAACAAAAAACAACAACAACAAAAAAATTGAAGAATAACTGAAATGAAAAATACACTAGAAGGAATCAAGAGTAGACTAAATGAGGCAGAAGGACAGATCAGTGAGATGGAAGACAGAGTAGTGGAATCACTGCTGCTGAATAGAAATAAAAAAGAATGGAAAGGAATGAGGACAATTTAAGAGACCTCTGAGACAACATGAAGCATGCTAATATTCGCATTATAGGGATCCTAGAAGGTGAAGAGAAAGAGAATGGGCCTCAGAAACTATTTGAAGAGATAATAGCTGTAAACTTCCCTATCCTGGGGATGGAAACACTCACCCAAGTCTAGGAAGTGCAGCGTCCCATGCAGAATTAACCCAGAGGAATACACCAAAACACATTGTAATCAAAATGACAAAAATTAAAGATAAAGAGAGGATATTAAAAGCAACAAGGGAAAAGCAACAAATAACACAAGGGAATTTCAATAAGGCTATCAGCTGATTTTTCAGCAGAAACTCTGCAGGCCAGAAGGGAGTGACATGATATACTTAAAGTGATGAAACAGAAAAACCTACAACCAAGAATACACTACCCAACAAGACTCTCATTCAGATTTGATGGAGAAATCAAAAGGTTTACAAACAATCAAAAGCTAAAAGAATTCAGGACCACCAAACCAACTTTACAGCAAATGCTAAAGGAAGTTCTCTAGGCAAAAAAGAAAAGGTCACAACTAGAAACAAGAAAATTACAAACTGGAAAAGCTCACTGGTAAAGACCAACATAGAAAAAAGGTAGGAAATAATCCATGCACAAAGCTAGTAGGGAAGTTAAAAGACAAAAGTAGTAAAATTATTTGTATCCACAATAAGCAGTTAAGGGATACACAAAACAATTAGATGTAAAATATATCAAAAACAATAATCATAAAGGGAGAACAGTACAAATGCAGGGTATCTAAAATGTGTCTGAAATTAAGAGATCAGCAACTTAAAACAAGCACATAAAAATATACACTCTGTGGGCTTCCCTGGTGGTGCAGTGGTTGAGAGTCCGCCTGCTGATGCAGCGGACACAGGTTCGTGCCCCGGTCCGGGAAGATCCCACATGTCACAGAGCAGCTGGGCCCGTGAGCCATGGCTGCTGAGCCTGTGTGTCCAGAGCTGTGATCCGCAATGGGAGAGGCCACAACAGTGAGAGGCCTGCATACCGCAAAAAAAAAAAAAAAAAAAATATATATATATATATATACACACTCCTATACGAAAACCTCATGATAACCACAAAACAAAATCTATAATAGATATACTCGCAAAAAAGAAAAAGGAATCCAAACATAACACTAAAGACAATCATCAAATCACAAGAAAAGAGAGTAAAAGAAGAAAGGGGGGGGGGAAAGACCTACAAAAACAAATCCAAAACAATTAACAAAATGGGAATAGGAACATACACATTATTAATTACCTTAAATGTAAATGGACTAAATGCTCCAACCAAAAGATACAGACTGGCTGAATGGATACAAAAACAAGGCCCATATATTTGCTGCCTACAAGAGACTCACTTCAGATCTAGAGACACATACATAATGAAAGTGAGGGCATGGGAAAAGGTATTCCATGCAAATGGAAATCAAGGGAAAGCCAGAGTAGCAATACTTATATCATAAAAAGTTGACTTTAAAATAAAGACTGTCACAAGACAAAGACGGACACTACATAATGATCAAAGGATCAATCCAAGAAGAAGATATAACAATTGGAAATATATATATGCACCCAATATAAGAGCACCTCAATAGATAAGGTAAATGTTAACAGACATAAAAGGAGAAATTGATAGTAACACATTAATAGTGTGGTGACAGTAACACCCCACTTACATCAATGGACAGATCATCTACACAGAAACTCAAAAAGGAACGGCAAGCCTTAAATGACCCATTAAGACCAGATGGACTTAATTGATATTTATAGAGCATTCCATCTGAAAGCAGCAGAATACACATTCTTTTCAAGTGCACATGGAACATTCTCCAGGACAGATAACACCCTGGGCCACAAAGCAAGCCTTGGTAAATTTAAGAAAACTGAAATCATATCAAACATCTTTTTGGACCACAACACTATGAGGCTAGTAATCAACTACAAGAAAAAAAAAAACTGCAAAAAACACAAACACATGGAGGCTAAACAATATGTTTAACTAAACAATCAATGGATCATTGAAGAAATCAAAGAGGAAATCAAAAAATACTTAGAGACAAATGAAAATACGACAATCTAAAACCTATGGGATGCAGCAAAAGCAGTTCCAAGAGGGTAGTTTATAGCAATACAACCGTACCTCAGGAAACAAGAAAAATCTCAAATAAACAACCTAATCTTATGCCTAAAGCAACCAGAGAAAGAAGAACAAAACCCAAAATTAGTAGAAGAAATCATAAAGATCAGAGCAGAAATAAATGAAATAGATACTAAAATAAAAAACAGAAAAGATCAATGAACCTAAAAGCTGGTTCTTTGAAAAGATAAACAAAATTGATAAACTGTTAACCAGACTCATCAGGAAAAAAAGGGAGAGGGTCTAAATTAATAAACTCAGAAATGAAAAAAGAACAAGTTACAACTGACACCACAGAAATAGATCGCATCATAAGATACTACAATAAACAACTATACACTAATAAAATGGACAACCTAGAAGAAATGGCTAAATTCTTAGAAAGGTACAATCTCCCAAGACTGAACCAGAAAGACACAGAAAATAAGAACAGACCAACTACCAGTAACAAAATTGAATCAGTAATTAAAAACTCCCAGCAAGCAGAAGTCCAGGAACAGATGGCTTCACAGGTGAATTCTACCAAATATTTAGAGAAGAGTTAACATCTATCATTCTCAAACTATTCCTGAAACTGCAAAGGAAGGATCGCTTCCAAACTCACTCTATCACCCTGGGCCACTATCACTCTGACATTAAACCTAGACAAAGATATCAAAAAAAAAGAAAATTATAGGCCAATATCATTGATAAAAATAGATGAAAAATCCTCAGCAAAATACTAGCAAACCGAATCCCACAATACATTAAAAGGATCACACACCATAATCCAGTGGGATTTATCCCAGTGATGCAAGGATTTTTCAATATCTGCAAATAACTGAATCTGATACACCACATTAACAAACTGAAGCATAAGAACCATATGATCATTTCAACAGATGCAGAAAAAGTTTTTGAGAAAATTCAACATTTATGATAAAAACTCTTCAGTAACCAGGCAAAGAGGCAACTGACCTCAACATAAGAAAGGCCATATATGACAAACCCACAGCTAACATCATACTCAATGATGAAAAACTGAAAGCATTTCCTCTAAGATCAGGAACAAGACTAGACTGCCCACTCTCACCACTTTTATTTAACATAGTTTTGGAAGATCTAGCCACAGTAATCAGAGAAGAAAAAGAAATGAAAGGAATCCAAATTGGAAAGGAAGAAATAAAACTGTCGCTGTTTGCAGATGACATGATGCTATACACAGAAAATTCTAATGACACTACCAGAAAACTACCAGAGCTCATCAATGAATCTGGTAAAGCTGCAGGATACAAAATTAATATACAGAAATCTGTTGCATTTTTATACTCTAAAAGAGAAAGTAAGGAAACAACCATAATACTATGATGAAAGAAATTGAAGATGACACAAACAGATGGAAAGATATATCATGTTCTTGGATTGGAAGAATCAATACTGTTAAAATGACCATACTACCCAAGACAATCTACAGATTCAATGCAATCCTTAGCAAATTACCAACGGCACTTTTCACAGAACTAGAGCAAAAAAACTTAGAAATTTGTATGGAAACACAAAGACCCCAAATAGCCAAAACTCTCTTGAGAAAGAAGAATGGAGCGGAAGGAACCAGGCACCCTGACTTCAGACTAAACTACAAAGCTAATCAAAATAGTATAGTACTGGCACAAAAACAGACACATAGAACAATGAAACAGGACAGAAAGCACAGAAATGAACCCACACACTTATGGTCAATTAATCGACAACAAAGGAGGCAAAAATATACAATGGAGAAAAGACAGTCCCTTCAATAAGTGATGCTGGGGAAACTGGACAGCTACACGTAAAAGAATGAAATCAGAAAATTCTCTAACACCATATACAAAAATAAACTCAAAATGGATTAAAGACCTAAATGTAAGACCAGATACTATAAAACTCTTAGAGGAAAATATAGGCAGAACACCCTTTGACATAAATCACAGCAATATCTTTTTCAATCTGTCTCCTAGAGTAATGGAAATAGAAACAAAATAAACAAATGGGACCTAACGAAACTTGAAAGCTTTTGCACACCAAAGGAAACCATAAACAAAACAAAAAGACAACCTACGGACTGGGAGAAAATATTTGCAAATGATGCTACCAACAAGGGATTAATTTCCAAAATATATGAACAGCTCATACAGCTTAATGTCAGTAAAACAAACGACCCAATCGAAAAGTAGGCAGAAGACCTAAATAGACATTTCTCCAAAGAAGACATACAGATGGCTAACAGGAACACAAAAAGATGCTCAATATCACTAATTATTATATTAATACAAACCCAAACTACAATGAAGTATCACCTCACATCAGTCAGAATGGCCATCATTAAAAACTCTACGAATAGTAAATCCTGGAGAGGGTGTGGAGAAACAGGAACTCTCCTATAGTGTTGGTGGGAATGTAAATTGGTGCAGTCACTATGGAGAACAGTATGTAAGTTCCTTAAAAAACTAAAAATAGAGTTACCATATGATCCTGCAATCCCACTCCTGGGCATATATCCAGAGAAAACTTTAATTTGAAAAGATATATGCACCCAGTGTTCATAGCAGTACTATTTACAATAGCCAAGACATGGAAGCAACACCAACAGATGAATGGATAAAGAAGATATGGTATATATATACACAATGGAATATTACCCAGCCATAAAAAAGAATAAAATAATGCCATTTGCAGCAACATGAATGGATCTAGAGATTATCATATTAAGTGAAGTAAGTCAGAAAGAGTTAAGACAAATATCATATAATATTACTTATATGTGGAATCTTAAAATATGATACAAATGAACTTATTTACAAAACAAAAATAGACTCACAGACACAGAAAACAATTTTATGGTTACCAAAAGGGAGGGGGAGAGATAAATTAGGAGTTTGGGATTAACATATACACACTACTATATACAAAATAGGTAAACAACAAGGACCTACTGTATAGCACAGGGAACTATGCTCAATATCTTGTAATAACCTATAATGGAAAATAATCTAATATATACATATATATATATATATATATATGACTCAATCACTTTGCTGTACACTTGAAAGTAACACAACATTGTAAATTAACTATACTTCAATTTAAAAAAAAATAATTGTTTTATGTACAAGGCTAACAGGTCCAGAGGGAGAATTGTAACCATTTATCTCACTAATAAATAACTGCTATACTTAAAAAAAAAAAGAAAAAAAAAAAAAACTAAACTGAAGAGACAGAGAAAGTTAGGCCATGCTAACACTAATCAAAAGAAAGTGGGAGTAGGTATGTTAATTTCAGACAGAGAAAACGTCACAGCAAGAAAAGTTATCATTGATAAAGAGGGGTATTACATAATAATAAAAGGGTCAACACTTCAAGAAGATAACAATCCTTAATGTGTATGCATCTAACAAAGAGCATCAAACTATGTAAGGCAAAATTGACAGATGACTGCAAGAAGAAATAGATGAATCCACTATTATATCAGAGACTTTAACATTCTCTCTATCAGAAATGTGCAGATCCAACAGGCAGAAAATCAGTAAAGACAGAGATGAACTCAACAGCACCAGTAATCAGCTGGATATAATTGACACCTATAGCCTACTTCATCCAACAACAGCAGATTACACATTTTTCTCAAGCTAACATTAAACATTCACCAAAACAGACCATATTCTGGGCCATAAAACACACTTCAACAAGTTTTAAAAAACAGAAATTATATAATGTCTGCTGTCAGGCCACAATGGAATTAAATTAGAAATCATTAACAGAAAGGTTAACTGGAAAATCCCCAAATACTTGGAGACTAAACAACACACTTTTAATTAATACATGGGGTGAAGAAGAAATCTCAGTAGAAATTTTAAAATACTATGAATGAAAGGAAAATGCAAATATAAGTCTCAAAATTTGTGGGATACAGTGGAAACATTGCTTACAGGAAAAAGCATAAGAGAAAAAACAGAATTTATAGCATTAAATTCATACATTAGAAAAGAAGAGAGATCTAAAAATCAACCATCTAAGCTCCACTTTAGGAAACTAGAAAAAGAAGAGCAAGTTAAATCCAAAGTAAGTAGAAGAAAAGAAATAATAAAAATCTGAGCAGAAATCAATGAGACTGAAAACACGAAATCAACTGAGAAAAATCAACAAAACCAAAAAATGGTTCTTTGAAAAGATCAGTGAAGTCAATAAGCCTTTGTCCTGGATAACCAGAACTAAAGAGAGACCACAGAAATTACCGAATAACAGAAATGGAAGAGGAGACTTCACCACAGATCCTATGAACCCTAAACGGATAATCAAGGAGTAACATGAACAACTCTAAGTCCACTAATTTGATAATGTAGAGGAAATGGGCTAATTCCTTGAAAGGTACAATCTGCCAAACCTCAAACAAGAAGAAATAAACAATCTGAATAGACCTGTATCTGTTAAAGAAATTAAATCAATAATTAGTAACCTTCCAAAACAGAAAGCAGCAGGCCCAAATGGGTTCACTGATAAATTCTACCAAAAATTTAAAGAATAAATTTTACGAATTCTCTAGAATCTCTTTCAGAAGATAGAAGGAGAGGGACTACTTCCTAACTCACCTATGAGGTCAGCATTACCCTAATACCAAAACCAGATAAAGCTATTACAAGAAAACTACAATCTCATGAAGATAGACACAAAGAACCACAAAATGTTAGCAAATTGAATTTAAAAATGTATAAAAAGACTTACATACCATAACCAAGTGGGATTTATCCTAGGTATGCAAAGCTGGTTCAACATCCAAAATCAATTAATGTGATCTATCATATCAACAGGCATCATATTATCATATCAGTATCACATCATTACATCATATCACATCAAAGAGAAAACAATCACATGACCATACCAATAGGTGCACAAATAGCATTTCACAAAGTACAACACACACTCACAATGAAAACTCTTAGTAAACTAGAAAAAGAGGGAATTTTCTCAACCTGATAAAGATTATCTACCAAAAACTTACAGCTATATCATACTTAATTGTAAGAGAGTAGAACCTTTCCCACTAAGATCAGGAACAAGACAAGATATCCCGTCATCTCTCCTTTTCAACATTGTACTGGAAATCGTAGCTAAAACAATAGGACAAGAAAAGGAAATAAAAGATATACAAGTTTGTAAGGAAGAAATAAAACTCTGTTCACAGATGACATGATTATCTATGGGAAGAATCCAAAAGAATCATTTTTAAAAAGCCTACAACTAATAAGCAATTACAGCAAGGTTGCAAGATACAAAGTTGATATACAAAAGTCAACTGCTTTCTCATATACCAGCAGTAAAAAAGCAGAATTTGAATTAAAAGCACATTACCACCCCCCAAAATGAAATACTTAGGTATAAATCTTACAAAATATGTATAAGATCTATATGAGGAAAACAACAAAACTATGATTAAAGATATCAAAGAAGAACTAAAAAATTAGAGAGAAATTCCATGTTCATGGATAGGAAGATTCAATATTGTCAGTATACCAGTTTTTCCCAACTGGATCTATAGATTCAATGCAATGCCAATCAAAATGCCAGCAAGCTATTTTGTGGAAATAAACAAAATGATTCTAAAGTTTATATGGAGAGGCAAAAGACCCATGATAGCCAACACAATATTGAAGGAGAACAGCAAAGTCAGAGGATTGACACTATCCATATTCAAGACTTAGTATAAAGCTACAGTAATCAAGACAATGTGGTATTGGCAGAAGAACAGACAAATAGATTAACTGAACCAGATATAGAGCCCCCAAATAAATGCACAAAAATATGGTCAACTGGTTTTTGACAAAGATGTGAAAGCAATACAGTGGAGAAAAGGCAGTCTTTTCAATATATAGTGTTGGAAAAACTAGACATCCACATGTAAAAAAAAAAAAAAAAGAATCTAGACATAGACCTTACACTCTTCCCAAGAATTAACTCAAAAATGATCATAGGGATTTCCCTGGTGCTGCAGTGGTTGAGAGTCCGCCTGCCAGTGCGGGGGACACGGGTTCATGCCCCGGTCCAGGAGGATCCCGCAGGCCACGGAGCGGCTGGGCCCATGAGCCATGGCTGCTGGGCCTGCGCATCCGGGGCCTGTGCTCCACAATGGGAGAGGCCGCAGCGTTGAGAGGCCCGCGTACCACAAAAAAAAAAAAAAAAAAAAATCATAGAACTAAATGTAAAACGCAAAACTATAAAATTCCAAAAAGATAACATAGGAGAAAATCTAGGTGACCTTGCATATGGTGATGACACTTTAGACAAAACAAAGGCATGATCCAAGAAAGAAATAATTGATAAGCTAGACTTCATTAAAATTAAAAACTTCTCCTCTGTAAAGACACTTGAAAGAGAATAAGAAGGCAAGCCAAAGGCTGGGAGAAAACACTTGCAAAAGATATATATAATAAAGGACTATTATCTGAAATATACAAAGAACTCTTAAAACTCAACCCAATTAAAAAATAGGCAAAGGCTTGAACAGACACCTCACCAAAGAAGATATATATATATATGGCAAGTAAGCAGATGAAAAGATGTTCAACATCATATGTCATTTGGGAATTGCAAATTAAAACAACAATAAGATACCACTACACATCTGTTACAATAGCCAAAATCCGAAACACTGACAACACCAAATGCTGGCAAAGATGTGGAGCAATAAGAACTGTCATTCATTGTTGGCCGGAATGAAAAATAGTATAGCTACTTTGGAAGACAGTTTGGCAGTTTCTTACAAAACTAAACATACTCTTACCATATAATCCAGCAATTGGACTCCTTGGCATCTACGCAAATGAATTGAAAATGTATGTCCACACAAAAACCAGCATGCAGATATTTATAACAGCTTTATTCATAATTTCCAAAACCTAGAAGCAACCAAGACACCTTTCAACAAGTGAATGGATAAACTGTGGTTATAGGCAGACAATGGAATATTATTCAGTGCTAGAAAGAAATGAGCTATCAAACCAGGAAAAGGCAAGGGAAAAACTTAAATGCATAGTACTAAGTAAAGAAGCCAATCTGAAAAGGCTACATACTATATGATTCCAACTATATGACTTTCTGTAAAAGAAAAACTAAGGGGCTTCCCTGGTGGCGCAGTGGTTGAGAGTCTGCCTGCCGATGCAGGGGACATGGGTTCGTGCCCTGGTCCAGGAAGATCCCACATGCCGCAGAGCAGCTGGGCCCGTGAGCCATGGCCGCTGAGCCTGCGCGTCCAGAGCCTGTGCTCCACAACAGGAGAGGCCACAACAGTGAGAGGCCCGCGTACCACACACACACAAAAAAGGTGATAAATACAAAACAATTTGTCAACTTGATATTATACAAGTATAAAAGTACTCATTTGCAATTTATTAATGTAATGTTATTCATCTCTTTACTCTCTGAATGTCACACTGAGCTCATATTCCTATTTATCAAATTTCTCAAAGGGAAATTCATCACCTGGTTTTTTTCTTTCTACTGGCAAAATAGGAAGTGTTTATACAGAAAACTGAGTATTCATTTCTGCAGCTCTGCAAGAAACTATTTACTTAGCTCTTTCCCATCTTTCAATCTAGAAAGAGTCACCTCACAGCTTATAATTAAACAACTCTCCCTTCTTTCTTAGTATATATCTGATTTTGTTTAAAAGAATTTCCTTATCAAGACAGCCAATTTACATACTGAAGTAAAAACTAAAAAGAAAATTTGAATACATGGAAACTAATATGGAAAAATGAAGAGATTTTTCTCCAAACATCCAAGATGGTTGAGTGATTTGGAAGATACTGGCAGATTTCCTCAGATAAGAAAAGAAGCCATGTTTCTTCCTTTTTCTTACAACATTGAAGGATCAGAACATGTCTGTGTTAAAATCTATGAGTTTTCCCACATGCATCCTGGAAGAAAGTAACTAATCATCATTTCCCAGAGGAGGAGAAGAAATAAATAAATAAAAGCTAGAACTCTAAGGCCTTACCACCAGATGAGAGGTAACATAATTGTAACACAGTGTGTCGAACCCACCCACATCCCTTCACACATACCAGTTCAGCAGACACAGACCTGACTTCCAACTGCCAGCACCTGCATTTCTTTGAGGGCTTTTTGTTGTTGGTGCTTAAGCGGTCTTTGTCACTCAAGTGGCAGAACAGAACTGCCAGGGAATTAGTAAAACCAGGAATAGTCTTCACCCAGTAACTGACGGGATTTGATGTGCAAATACTCCAGCTTCTTCACCTCTCAAATGGTTAACTCAGGCATGTATTTTACACTGGCTCCTCAAGTCTTCCATGGGATATTAAGCTCCAGTCTTCCACAACCATAAACTGCTTAATAAGGCACTCTTTATTGGCTGTCAAATCAGTGCCTTATTAGGCATAGGTACTTTATATTTATTATTTCATCTAATCATCTCCAGAACTCTTTAAGGTAGACCAAAAAAGAGGAATCTGATTCAGTGGGTTAAGAATAACCTAACCATTGCTCAGAGTCACAGAGCAAGCCACGACTGTAACACAAGTATGTCCATAACTTGTGTTCCTTCACCAAAGGGACAGAACACAGAGCGGGGAGATTCCATTCATATTATAAGGATTATATCTCAAACCTACAAAAAATATAAAGTCCTCCTGTTTTGCTTTGCAAAGTAAATTGACTTTTTAAAAAAGTGCCTAATGCACATTAGTCTTTCAGCCAAAAGTTATCTTTAAAGTGTATCAGTAATGTCATTATAAATTAATCTACTGTCTACATATAAATATATATTTTAAATAACTGGTAATGGCTAATGTGAGTACTTTCCAATTTCTTAAAACTATCATATTCCTTCACAGGTAAATTTCCTGATGAGAGTGATGGAGTGAAGGAATTTGTTTTTCTTATATGGGCTATAAACTAAAAAAAAAAAAAAAAAAAGACATTAGTTATCATATAATCTAAGATTTTTAAGATAAACATAATACATATATCAATTTTACTTATCAAAATTAAAATTTTAAATATTAGAATAAAATAATGACTTTCAAATGTCCATATTTTGGTATATTTTATTCATTCATTCATTCAACACACACTCATGCGGGTTCTAAGATGTATAAGATACATTTAGTGACCAGTTTGTTACTAGAGACCAAGGAAGAAAGGAGGGAAAAATCAAGTAAAGATATACTGCAGAATGGAAGAAGAAAAAATAAAACATAAAGAAAGAGAAAATTTTACAGACTGCCAACCTCGATTTTTGTACCTTTACAGCTACATATACAAATACAGAAAAATTCATTCATTCACTCAACCAACACCAAATAACCACTAAAAAGCAGACAGTGCTAGGAACTGGGTATACAATGACAGAAAAAGTAGTACTTGCCTTTAAGTTGCTTAAAATTAAGTTGCATAGCAAAGGAAGCTATCAAAAAATCAAAAGGCTGAATGCTAAATGGGAAAATATATTTGCAAATGATATATCTGATAAAGGGTTAATATCCAAAATATACAAAGAACTCATACAACTCAACATCAAAAACAAACAACCTGATTAAAAACTGAGCAGATTGGGGCTTCCCTGGTGGCGCAGTGGTTGAGAGTCCACCTGCCGATGCAGGGGACACGGGTGTTGGCCCGGTCCGAGAAGATCCCACATGCCGCAGAGCAGCTGGGCCCGTGAGCCATGGCCGCTGAGCCTGCGCGTCCGGAGCCTGTGCTCCGCAACGGGAGAGGCCACAACAGTGAGAGACCCGCGTACCACAAAAAAAAAAAAAAAAACTGAGCAGAGGACCTGAATAGACATTTTTCCAAAAAAGACATACAGATAGCCAATAGGCACGTGAAAAAGTGCTCAGCATCACTAATCATCAGAGAACTGCAAATCAAAACCACAATGAGCTATCACCTCACACCATTAGAATAGTTATTATCAAAAAGACAAGAAATGACAAGTGTTGATGAGGATGCAGAGAAAAAGGACCCCTGTGGTCTGCTGTTAGGAATGTAAATTTGTGCAGCCACTATGGAAAACAGTATGGAGGTTCCTCAAAAAATTTAACGATAGAACTACCTTATGATCTAGCAATCCATTCCCTGGTATTTATCCAAAGAAAATGAAAACACTAACTCGAAAAGATATGTGCACCCCCATGTTCATTGCAGCATTATTTACAAGAGCCAAGACACGGAAGCAACCACAGCAGTGAGAGGCCCGTGTACCAAAAAAAAAAAAAAAAAGGAAACCCTGCCCATTAGCTCTTCTCAACAACAAAATGTAAATAATTTACAGCATTTATCTACTAAATGTTATTAAATTGAATTACTTCAAAAGCATTATAAATAGAAAACCTGATAAATTTCTGGACTTCTTATAGAACACATTTGCTTAATAATGTGTAAGCATCATTGATATAATGTTGACAAAGTTGGATGGTCCAACAGAAAGTGCATAGGTTTCAAGTTTCACATATATGGGCAAGAAGCCTAGCTCCACCACTTATCTGGCTTTTTGACCATAGGCAAGTCACTTAGCCATGCTGAGCCTTTTTCTTATTAAGCGAAATAAAGATAACAAAAATTACCTCCCATGGTTGTTGAAAGGATTAAATAATATATCAAATGTAAAGTAAATAGCACAAAGCCAGTTAGAAAAATATGTCCTCAATAACTATTAGCTCTCATTCAAATCCATTTCAAATATAGTGATAACAGAACACCAAAAAGCCTGGAATGCTCACTTTGTTTTATATTTTACTCCTTACTATAAAAATTAATATACTGACCTTCTATTTATTAGTAAAAATTAATGTATTCCGCTTCTAATTCTATAATGATTCTCACTTATCTTTGAGAATTTGATAAAAATGATGAACTTCTTCCTCCCCAAATGCCACATATATACACAGTATTTTGCATCAATTTAGGGACATTAACAGATTCTCTGAAAGCTAGATTAGAAACTATATTCTAGCTGGCTGTTTAAAATAAAATTAATTCAAATTAAATAAAATTAAAATTCAGCTCTGGGCTTCCCTGGTGGTACAGTGGTTAAGAATCCGCCTGCCAATGTAGGGGACATGAGTTCAGGCCCTGGTCCGGGAGGATCCCACATGCCGCAGAGCAACTGAGCCCATGCATCACAGCTACTGAGCCTGCGCTCTAGAGCCCGCGAGCCACAACTACTGAAGCCCACGTGCCTAGAGCCTGTGCTCTGCAACAAGAGAAGCCACCACAATGAGAAGCCCGTGCACCGCAACGAAAGAGTAGCCCCCGCTCGCTGCAACTAGAGAAAGACTGCGCGCAGCAACGAAGACTCAACGCAGCCATAAATAAATAAATAAATAATAAATAAATAAATAAATTTTAAAAAATTCAGTTCTTCAGTTGTACTGGCCACATTTCAAGTGCTCAATAGCCACATGAGACTAGTGCCTACTGGATAACACAGAAATAGAACATTTCCATCATCCCAGAAACTTCTATCAGAACTGTTCTGGAGTATTAAAATGGTATGATAAGTAAAACTATTTTTCTCTGTGCTTCTGTTTTGTTTTGTTTTATAAAATATCTAGGTATCTCTCTTTGAAGCAGATTCCCAATAGGGTAGAGGCTGAATATTTTGCCTATCACTGAATCTCTAGGGTCCAGCACATAATAAGCATTCAATAGGTATCTAAGAGCTGACATTATAATTTTGTTTTGGTTATATTAATCTAGCAAAAATTGACTAAATTGGTAAAGACCAGAGCTGAAAGCTGTGAATACGAGCATATAAATAGTTTAAAAAAATTTTTCTAAGTAGCAGGTCAATTTATATGTACTGCCAACTGATAAACTCCTGAAGCCAGTGAGGGCTACCTACGCAGACTTGAAATTTTTTTAGCTATACATTTTGGCTAGATAACTTAAGCAAAATTTTAAGCCCTGTCCACAGCCTATTCTATTCAAGAACAGGAAAAATACATATTTATAGCTAATTATTTTTCATTATTCCTATCTGGGTTTTTTTCCTAGATAGAGCAGTTGGGTAACTTATTTTTAAATAGTATGTATATATTCACAGACTGTCATTTTTAATAAAAGAAATATTTTAAAAATTCACCAAAGTTTTATAACTTAAAGATTATGGCATTAAGATTTTAGAAAATCTATTTCTTTTCAACATATCTTGAAATCAAGACAAAATTGCTGCTATATACAGAACAGTAAAAGGTCTAATAATAATTTTGCACTTACACTGACACATTTTTTCTAATGGTATATTCATCCAAATCGTCATCAGAGCTGCTATCAGTTGCATCAGAATCCAGACCCTCTTCAACATGAGACAACAGCCCTGTAGCAGACAGTGCAAATCTTTGGATTTCTGCAGCTGTACACCGTGCAAAGCCATTTTTTGTATCATTCCACAATTTATTCTCTGCTGTCAATAAGTTGATGTCTGGTTTAATTTCAGTGCATTTAGGTAAACTGTTATCCAAAATTGTGGTAGGTTCATGAAAAATCTTCATTTTGGGGAGTTGATGTTCCATAGAAAATTTCATTTGCTGACCATAGTGCTTAACAACATTCTTTGCCAGGAGCATCTGCAAATGTTTCTGAGTTCTTCTAGCTTGGCTAAGTAAAATTTTCTGTTTGCTTACACAATGAAGTAAACGAGCATTCACTTCCTCCTCTTTTTCTGCAGTTGAGGAACTAATAGGCACGTTTGAGTGGTCAGGCCCAATTTTGTTTTGAGCACAGTGCAATAAACCCTTTTTAATCTCAGCGTCACTATCTTTATCCAAAAGTGCATTCTTTTGGTACCACTTACAGTTTTTCAGTTGTCCTTTATCTACATTAGTGTCTTTGGTTATATCTGAATCCAAAATAATTTGTACATCTGTCATGCACTGACTTGTGGTATCTGACAGAGGTTCCTTTTTGATGAACTCTTCAGAATGAGAATGACAGATTTTACTGAGCTGAATGTTGCTACCATTACACAGTATGTTTTTCAGCTTATTGCAGTGGGGTTCCCCTAATTTCTTTTGTTTATAATTCTCACTGTATTTATTTAATGTAGCATTAGAACTCATTAAAAGAACAGTCTGGTAATGTTTTGAAGACTGAGAGGAGCCAAAATGTTTTAAATTCACAAAATTAGTGCTAAGAGTAGGTTCAGGAGTTGGAAATCCCAGCATCTGAGAGAAAGTGTCTCCTTTCAGCTTTTCATCTACCGTTCTTGGACCTTCCATGCATAGCATCTTGTCCGACTCCATGGTACTTGGTAAAGATGAAAAGCAGATACCCTTTGTTGCTGCCTCCCTCAGAGCTGGGGTCATGGCGAATCCTGCAGATAATTACTGCAAACCTAAAATAATGTAAAAATAAATGATCAAATATCAAGAAAAAAGTTTTATACTTTCCCCAAGGGCAACACTTTCAATGTCTCTGATTAAAAAGTGAATGGAACTAAATTCCTCCTCTATTTCCCAACTCCTAACATTATCTCTGCTCTTTGCTAGCTCATAAGGAATTCAATAAGGACTATTCTCCATTCTGACTGTGGGCCTAATACCCAAAACTCAAATGAAAGTTGCACAGTGCCTAGTATTTAAGAGTTAGACAAATATTTGTGAATGCAATTACATCTCAGGATTCCATTTTTTGGACAATGTTTGGTGAGAGTTAAAAGAAAAAAATCCAACCTGGGATTCATACTTGAAAATGTGACTCAATCCCACACTTTCAGCCAAAAGTATTATTTTTATAAAATATAATAAATTGCTCAAAACCTTCATTTCTCAATTTAAACTTCACAATATGAACAGTATTAATAATAACTAAAATGTAGGAAATAAGGTAATAAGATATAAGTGAACTGAACTACAAAAAAAGTATATAATTGGGAATTCCCTGGTGGTCCAATGGTTAGGACTCTGCACTTTAATTGTCAGGGTAAGGGTTCAATCCCTGGTCGGGGAACTAAGATCCCACAAGCCTCACAGCACAGCAAAAAAAAAAAAAGTATATAATTTCACAGGTGCTAAAAATAAGTGGTAGTAAAAACTAGCCTAACCTGCAATGTGCAAAAATTTTTTTTCTGAAAAATCATCTGCAATCATTATTTTCCTTTTCACAAATGGATAGTCATCAATTATCATTATAGAAGCTCTTACTCCTGCCTGAAAAATAGGAGGGAATGTAACAGATGACACTAAAGATTAATCCCAAAGTTAAACAAATTTTATTTTATCAAAAGAAAAAGTATAAAACCATATATTCTGACTCATAAAAAAGTTAATCTAGTACTATTAAAAATTATGATGAAAAAATTATGAAGATTGAAGAGTTAGTGAAAAAAATTTTCTTCATTAACAATTAAAAGTTTTTGAAGACACTTTGGAACTATGACACTCCATAATTTTTGTTTCAATGCACATGACAGTTAATAGCCATTTGAATGGCCACACTCCCATACTGTATGTCCCCAGGAGGTAGCTGTAACTCTACACCTTTCATTCTTGTTTAAAAACACAGAACCAAAAGCTGATTCTTTGCAAGGACTAATAAGAATGATCAAAAGGAAGAAAAGGCACAAAAACTTCTATGCAATTAAAATAAAAATCTACACACAGGGTTAAAAGCAAGTGATAGACTAGGAGAAGATAACTGCAACATATATCAATAGGCAAAGGATTAGTATCCAGAATATATTAAGAACTCCTAGAAACGGGCAAAGGTTACAACAGTCGGACACTTCAGAGATGATGACATCCAAATGGTCATTAAACATATACTCAACTTTACCAGTAATAAATGAAATGCAGATTAATAATGCAAGAGACCAGTTTTCTAATCACCAAACTGAAAAGATGGTAAGTCTGAAAATATCACTTACCATGGGAACATGGTTAAATAAGATTTCTCACATCTGTTTGAACTATAAATTGATTCTATAATTTGACAATAATGTGGAAAATGTGTTTGTCACAGGTGCACAAGAGATCAGTGTTTGTATGAGCAAAACACTCTTTCAAAGCAACCTAGACATCTAACAGTGAGAGAATGGATATTAAAACATGATGGAATACTAGAATAGCAGTTAAAAAAAAATGACCTAGATCTATATGTATCAATATGGACAAACCTCAAAAACAGAATAAAGTTTAAAACAAAAAGAAATGGTGCAGATTATATATAGCATGGTACCATATAAATAAAACACAAACACAAAACCATACCATACTTATGTACATATACATGTGTGTTTATGTGTTTACAAGAATAAAAGACGAACCAGAAAAATACCCACCAAAGTTGTAACAGTAGTTGCATCAGGTAAGTTCCATGAAACAGAACTAAGAGTGGTGTTTTAAGAGGAGCTGAATTTTAGCTACAATATTTTATTACTTGGGGGAAAAAGAGTAAATGAAATATGAGCAAATGTTAATCGTTGTTAATTCTGTGTGATAAAAATAAATGTTTGCCTTTTTTATATTTTACTGTATAATGTCTCCAAAAAAATGTAGATTTCTGTATAATTTTCTGTCTCAAAATTTATACACTTTTATATAGTGCCTCAAAAATAATAAATCTTATATATAACAGATTTTCATTTATTCTAAATCCAAAATAGGAAAACAAAAATAACCATAATATTGGGTTTTCTTTTTAAAAGTATATTTTGCACTCTACTTTTATGAGAAATAGAAAAATAAAACAAGCTAGCATTGGGAAATTTTTTTTCAAGACTCAGTCTGTCACTTGATCACTCAATGACCTATAACTTCTAATTTATAAACATCTACAATAGTATTTAAATAACTACATTGCTCTCTGAGGGAAACTGCCCTAATCACAGTTCTCTCTGAGGTAATCATATTCAAAAGATACTATACTCTATCCCCTCCTTACCCACCTTCTCTCTTTCAAAAATTTGAACAGGGTGCTAAGGACATAATCAAAGTGGCTAGCAGCAGGGGCAGAAGTTGAAACAAGAAGAAGCAATGGAATTCATCTTAGGCCCTGGATAAACTAAAGATAAGGAGAAACTAAAAATAAGAAGCAGAAAAAAGATACATAGATTAAGAGATAAGAAATGGAGTTGGTAGAAAAAAAAGAAGGGAAAGAAATGTAGACATTGAGAGTGGCTAAGGAACCTTTATGGTAGAGAACCAGAATAAAACATACACACAAAAACTCTGGTAAGATCTCTAGGGCTTACTTGGTATGATAGGCAGCTTCTAAAGTGATCTTAATAATACCCATCTCCTGGTATTCATGCCTTTGTGTAATCCTCTCCTCTACAGTGTGGACTAGATTTAGTGATTTGCTTCTAGCAAACAGAATACAGCAGAGATAATGGGATGCCACTTTCAACATTAGGTTACAAAGATACTGTGGCTTCCATCTTGTCACCCCTCTCATTCGGGAGCACCAGCTGCCATGTTGTGAGCTGGGAAGACCCTCACGGCAAAGAACTATTGTCTTCAGCCAACAGACAGCAATGACCTAAAGCCTGCCAACCAGCCATGTGAATGATCTGAGAAGCAGATCCTTCCTCAGTCAAGCCTTCAGATGCCTGCAGCTCCAACCAACACTTTGACTGCAGCCTTGTGAGAAACCTTAAGCCAGAGGCACCCAGCTAAGCCATGCCTAAATTCCTGACCCCCAGAAGCTGTGAAATAAATGTTTTAAATTTTGGAGTAATGTATTACATAGCAATAGATAATTAACACACTTGGATATAAAGATTTGGGGATTCTGGACTCTGGAAGGCCCAGCCATATCACAGTTCCTATTCTAGGATTTCCATGAAGTTCTTCTGTATTCTACTCCCGACTCTATCCTTATTAAAAAACCGTAGCCTGAAAGTCTCTCTACTTTGCAACCAAAAGAAACTCAGGAAAATAACTGTCTCCTATTATTAAAAAAGGTTAAATTATGTTCATATAGTTTTAGCATAAAACTCAAGTCCATTTACTCCAATTTTTTAAAATACCTAAATATGTAATCACTGTGTATAAACAAGGCTTACTAACTGATCATTCTAAACTCTACCACTTCTGACTACCTCCATATTAACGTAAACAACTACACTTATTACTAACATTTCTAAGATCTACAACTGCTTGGATTTTTCATTATTTTGTTAACTAGTATGTTGTCAAGATGCAAAAGTATCTAACATATAGCAGATACTGAATTAATATTTGTTGAAAAATAAGTGGTTGCCATTATACTTAAAATCCAAAGTTTTTCTTACCATGGCCTACAAAGTTCTACACTATCAAGTCCCTGACTACTTAGCCTCCTGTAACTATCTCTATGGGTTACTGCACTCCATAAACACTAGCCTCTATGTTATTCTTGAAACACACCAAACAAGTCTTTGCTTCAGGACTTCATATTTGCTGGAACAATTTTCCACAAATAAGATAGCTAGCTCCCTCACTTCATTCATGTTTCTGCTCTACAGTCACTTCCTCAGAGAGTCCTGCCTTGACTAATTATTTAAAATAGCTTTAGCCCCTCACTTCATGATTCTCCATTCCCCTACACTGTTTTATTGTTCCTCGGGGTGCTAATGTCAGAACCTGACTTTATATTACATTCTAGAAAGTAATATAGTCTAAGGGCAGAACTCAATTTTGTTCAATATTCTAATCTGCAGCACTTAAAACAATGTCTAGCACACAATAATTGTCAGATATTTGTTGGCTGAATTAATAAACAGAGAAGAGAGTTATGATTTTTAAAGGTATTCCAGAATTTAAGTAGCAACACCTATTTCAGTTATTATTTTTAAAATAACTGTTACAAACACAGCAATATATAAAAAGAATAATAAGTCACAACCAAGTATGCCTTATTCCATGAATGTAAGACTGGTTCAACATTTTAAAAAAATTAATTATTGAAATTCACCATATCAAAAGACTAAAGAAAAAAACAAATAAAAAGCATCTGACAAAATCCAGTATCTGTTCATAATTAGAAAAAAAAAGAACTCAGTAAATTAGGAAAAGGAGGGAAACTGCTTAACCTGAAAAAGAGTATCTACACAGAAGCCTAGAGACCGCTTCATGGTTAATGATGAAAGACTGAATGCTTTTACTATAAGACTGGGAATGAGGCAAGGTGTCTGTTCTTATCACTCCTATTCATCATCACATTAGAGGTCCTAGCCAGTGAAACAGAAGAAGAAAAAAGAAACAAAATGCATAGAAATCTGGAAAATAAAAAGTAAAACTGTGTCTATTCATTGATGACATGATTTTCTACATAGAAAATCCCAAGGGATCTATAAAAAAAGCTCCTAGATCTAATGAGTTTACTAGGGTAGCAGACATAAGGTCAAGATACAAAAATCATTTATCTTTCTAGATACTGGAAATGAAAAAAACAGAAATAGAAATTTTTAAAATAGTATTAATTCCAATAGCTTAAAAATATGAAATACTTAGGCATAAATCAAACAAAAAATATGCAGGATCTACACACTGAAAAAAACCACCAATGAAAAACAATCAAGTAAGATCTAAATAAATGGACTGACACATTGTGTTCATGGATTAATTATTCAATATTGTTACAATGTTAATTCTCCTTAAACTGATCTATAGATTCAACACAATCCCAATCAAAATCTTGGCAGAATTTTTGCTAATATCAACAAGCTGATTCATAAATTTGTATGGATAGGGAAAGCAACTACAATAGCCCAAACAAGAAAAAGAACAAAGCTGAAGGACTCATACTACCTATTTACAGTAGTCAAAATAAACATAGATTGGCAAAAGAATGGACAGATAATTAGACAGATAAACAGAGAGCTCTGAAATAGACCCACACATCTATGGTCAATTGATTTTTGGCAAAGATGTAATGGCAATTCAATGCAGAAAGACTTAGTTTTTTAAAAAACAAATGATTCTGGAACAATAAGGCATCCATATGCAAAATCCTGAGCCTTAACCCACACCTCATACCTTATACAAAAATAGTCACATGCATCAGAATGGATCATAGACCTAAATGTAAAACTTAAAACCATAAAATGTCTAGAAAAAAAATAGGAGATCTTTGTGAAACTGGGTTGGGCAAAGATTTTTTTTTAGCTATGACACAAAAAACATTATTCATAAGAGAAAAAAATTGATTAACTTGCACGTCCTCAAAATTAAAATAAACAATAAACATTTAACAACTATTTAAAACATAACAACTGAGGAGCCTTTGACATAAACATACAGAAGATAATATGTCTTGGAATTAGTGGAAATCAGATGTGCAAACTCCTGAAAGTCACTGAATTTACCATTCAGGTTAACTCTGAATAATTGTTTTGATCATTATACAGTTTTAAACTGTAATTATTTTCAATGGTATATTATTTCATTTTTACACATAATAGACAACTGGTTAGAGGCAGAATGCATAAGGAATACTGATTTGAGAGCATAAAATAATAATTCTGCAAATTCACCTGAAGATATCTCCATTAGTTCCATAACTAATGATCAAAATTATTTTATAGCATCTAAAAGGTATCTCCAGCATTTCAGAAGCCAATTTAAGACAGTGAGAATAACTAACCACAAGTAAGACCATCTGGTTTTCATTTGGGTATAAATCCATCCATACCACAATGAGTTATTTATAGAGAAGTACTTGTGAATGACAGCTGTAAACCTATTTCATCTTTTAAAAACAAAACAAATAAAAATTTTCCAAAAAATATGGAAATTAACCAGTTGACTTTTTAAAAGCAGAAAATGAGGAAATGGCCAACATTAAGTCATAAATGTAGTTTTGTCTATTTTTGGTAGAAGCTGGATTTTAACCTCCATTTAATATATATTTGATCTAAGATCAAACATTCAACAGTTCAGTTAACACATATTTATTGAGAAGTATGTAAGAGACACTAACCTAGGTACCAGAAAGATTGTAGACAGCATGACAAATAAGGTTTCTATTCTCACAGAGCCTACATTCTAGCTAGCAAATGGTAGAGAATACACAAACAAGAAAACAAAAAGATCAGAAGTAAATAGGGTTCTCACAGTGTTTTTGTAAAAATAAACAAAGTAAAGTAATAGAGCATAACTACACTGCAGTAGGAGCTAATTTAGATTTGTAGATGAAGGAAGACTTCTGTGTTGGTGACATCTGCTCTGAGACTTGAAATGACAATAACAAGCTAACCAAGGTTTGGGGTAAGAGCTTTCCAAGGAAAAAAGACAATTAATAGAAATCTGTAAAGCAGGAATAAATTAGGGGTGTTTGTGGAACAAAAATTACAAACTTGTCTAGACATAATGAGCCAGAGAGAGAAAGGAGCTCAGGATCAAGCCAGGGGGTTCACTCACATTTATCTGAACAAAGGAAGAGGTGTTACAAAGGAGGAAGAGCCCTAAGAGGAGACTTAGAAAGTCCAGTTAGTGGGACCTCCCTGGCAGTCCAGTGGTTAAGACTCTGAGCTCCCAATGCAGGGGGCACAGGTTTGATCCCTGGTCAGGGAACTAAGATCCTGCATGCTGCACGGTGTGGCCAAAAAATAAATATTTTTTTTAAATGCACACTCCCATTCATTAAAACGTTAAAAAAAAAACCCAACCCCCCCCCCAAAAAAAAGGAAAAGAAAGAAAGAAAAAAGAAAGTCCAGTTAGTGAGAGAAAAGGAAATTCCAGAGTGTAGGTAATTGAGATTCCAAAGTGTTCAAAAGTATGTTAAAAAGACATGGGCAGCTCTATCAACTGCCATAGTGAGGTCAAATAAAACGAAGATAAAGAAGTGACAGATGATATATTACTTTCTAAGAAATCTGTTGAAGAGTCTTGCTTTTTCCTAAAAGTAAAGAAATACCCCACTCCTGCTTTTACTAGCCTTCCATGTGGTGGAAGGGAAATACCTAACCCCAGCCCCATGTAGCCATCCTATCCCACCTAAGAGGTGGAAAAATCTGTGAAGCATTTGTGAAGTTGGGGCACAGCCTCCCTAAAAGACAGACTTAATCACTAGACTATAGAATGCTTCCTCTATACCTCACATCTTACTAAAGATCTATTTACTAAAGTTCCTTTTACTAGGTATATCATGTCCCCTCTTTCAAAAGGAAATTACAAGGCATACTAAAAGACAAAAAACAGTTTGAATAGACAGAGCAAGCATCAGAACCAGATTCAGATATGTGAGGAATGTTGGAATTATCAGACTGTGACTTTAAAAGAACTTAAACAAATTATGATTTTCTAAGGGCTCTAATGGAAAAAGTAGACAGCATGCAATAACAGATGCATAATGTAAGCAAAGATATGGAAATAGATGGGAATTCTAAGAAAGGATCAAGAAGAAATGCTGGAGACCAATAACACCATAACTGAAATGAGAATGCCTTTGATAGGCTCATTAGTAGACTGGACATGGCTGAGAAAAGAATCTCTGAGCTTGAGGATATGTCAATAGAAACTTCCAAAATGAAAAGCGAAGAGGAAAAAGACTGAAAAAAAAACCAAAAAAGGAACAGAATATCCAAGAATTGTGGGTCAACTACAAAAGGTGTTAACATACATGTAATGCAAATACTGAAGGTGAAGAGAGAAGAAATATTTGAAGAAATAATGATTGAGAATTCCTCCAAATTAATGTCAGACATCAAGCCACAGATCCAGGAAATGCAGAGAACACAAAGCAAGATAAATGCCAAATGAAATAGCATATGTCCTTCAATAAATTAAGTACTGTATTAAAATTATATTATGCGAAATTATATATAATAGCCAAGAGTATGCTTAGAACAAATAACAGTTCATTAAATTTTTTTCTACTAAAAATTATTTATCATACTTTTTTCCCATTAGAATGAAAGCTGCATGAAGGCAGGATCTGAATGTTTTCATTCACTGCTGTATCCTAAAATACTGTTGAGCACATAGTAGGACCTTAATAAATATTTCCTCAATAAATACCATCCAAAATAATAAAATCATTTAAAAATGTCAAGGAAAAGGATTCATATTTTATTGTGAAAGGAGTCTTAAGGCTAGGAAATATTAGTATAGAACATTGCTGTCCAACAGAAATATGAGGTGAGCTAAATATGTAATTTTAAATTTGCTACTAGACATATTTTAAAAAGTAAAAAGAAACATATGAAATTTGAATTTCATTGTACCCATTATATAGAAAATATGACTCCAACCTGTAATCAGGATAAAAATATCTTTATATGTTTTTTTATGTGTGCTAAAGTCTCAAAATACAGTGTTTATGGGCTTCCCTGGTGGCGCAGTGGTTGAGAGTCCGCCTGCCGATGCAGGGGACACAGGTTCGTGCCCCGGTCTGGGAAGATCCCACATGCCGCGGAGCGGCTGGGCCTGTGAGCCATAGCCGCGGAGCCTGCGCATCCGGAGCCTGTGCTCCGCAATGGGAGAGGCCACAACAGTGAGAGGCCCGCGTACCGCAAAAAAAAAAAAAAAAAAAAAAATACAGTGTTTATTCTACATTTAGCACAAGTCAATTTGGACTAGTTGCATTTCAAGTGCTCAATAGTCATATGTGGTTAAGGATTACTGTGCTGGACAGTATAAAGTATACTGTACCCCTAAAGTAAACAGGAATCAACCATTAACCAAAACATTTCAGTCCCAAAGTTCTTAGCCAAATACTGTTTAGTATTTTTAGACACCTATGCTTAGGTTATACAAAAAGAATGTGAAAAAAGCAAATCCTCAAACAGTTTTCTAAGCATCTTGTTCTTCTTATGAATATTCAGTTTCCAATTATTCTGGTTTCTAATTATTCGGTTTCTAATTATGCACATATTGGGTCGAAAAAAAGTATTTGGATCTTACCTAAATCTAAGAAATTTCTTTCTAGCTGCTAAAACACTGTATTCTATTTACTCTCGGCACCACTATCATCTTTCCCAAGATGCTCAAGGAAAATAGGTCCTTTCTCTAAAAAGAATTTAGTCAGTCCATGATATAGGACTTTAAAGAAACTGGAAAGAATAAAACTGAGAAAAAAACAACTAAACTTCCTTAACCACAACATACAGAAACTAAAATAGTAAGCTAACAGGATTTAAGAAGCAAAACTGCAAGAAATCATATCACCCTTTCAAAGAAAGCAACCAGACAGATTATTCTGATTATCTGTTAAGAGGCAATAGTTCTAGATAATCCAAAAATCAATTATATTTCCTGGGCACGAACTTCACTTTCATGTTGTACAACAGAGTTTTCAACCTGCATTCCAATTTAAGTAAAAATAAATTAATAATAATAATTCCTTAGCACATCCACAGCCCAGAAATTTTAGGGCTGGCCAAAAAAAAAAAAAACCCGAAAATAAAACAACAACCAAAACCCAAAACCACTCCATTGTAAAACTATTACAGATAATCCACCAAGTAAACAACCCTATAGCAAAATTCCAGATTTCAATATATATACATTTTCTTAGAAGTATCTTAAAACACTACCAACCAGAGAGAAAATTTCAGTAACACAAGCCAAAGTTTATTCATTTAAATTACAAGCATTTAAAAACTACAAAGAATCAAAACAGTTTTTTTCTTTTTGGCTATATTAAATTTCATTATTATAAATAAAAATCAAATTCAGAAAAATGGGGGAATTGTAAAGTCAAGTCTATACTACAAATTCTAATTTGGGGTCTACAATTTAATCCAAAGAACATTCATTGTGAATTAAGGAAGAAATTAGTTGTTCTGATATTACCTTACTAAAAATAAGGAGTCTTGCCCTGTTGTCTCCAAAATGCTTCCATTAGTGACTTAATCTTTAAGGTTTATAAATCATATGTATTTATGAATTTAGCATTAATTAAATGCAATCTGGTCCCTTGGACATCATGAGATATAGTAAATACCATCATGTCATCCCTCAAAAGCTGCATGTACAGTGAGATAATTATAACAATAATTATTGGATTGATCCCAACACTAGTAACCAGTCTTTACAATTACTATTCAGGTCACATATACCAAATAATTTTTGGCATACGGTCTAAAGAAAATCAAAAGTTAGCTAATCTAGTCTATCCTCAGAGATGAAACTAAGAATCTAGACAATTATAAATAAGAACCATTCTTCCTCCTGAGAATGAACATTAAAAATTAAAAACCAAATCTGATTTTCCATCCCCTAAAATACTACTTCAGATTTGACTATGACTTACATTCTAGCACACACATGTATATTCCATATAGTCCATGGGGAATATCAAATCAATATCTACCCTCTGAACATTAAATTTACTCTTTCAATTGAAATCTGGATAATCCCAATTCTCTTCAATGCAGTAACATAAACTAGGAATAAAAGTATCATAAAGAAGGCAGATTCATCCTTAAGTTAAAGTGAAAAGACTACCAACAGCATTTTGAGAGAGGGGAGAACCCTGAAGCAGAGACAAATATTAAATTATTTCTGCACTTACAACTTTAATGTGTTTCAGATAGCTGATCCATTATAATAAAAGAGAAGGAGCAGGAAAAAATTCTTTTAGCAAAATTTGAGCAGCTCTTCCAAACATTACTGAAATATAAGGGGACTAAAAGTTTCTAATTTGTAACTCATAAAGTTAAATTAAGTCAATTAAACCAATTAAGTCAATAAAAGTAATGAGAAAGTTTACTGGTATAATTTTATTCCTCAAAAATATAGGAATTACTGGAAGATACTAAATACACTGTTGTGTTTTCAAGATCGCTTTATGCCACAAATGGGCATTCTCAATTTACAGCAGAAAACACTGTAGTAATTGGCATGACCAAGGTACAGTTAGCTCAGTACTTTCTATTTCAATAATGTTTATAGCTAGAACTCCTTCCACTTTGAAAACTATGCCTAAAAAGGAATTCTCTTTGAAGACTAAAGGAATTTAATTAAAGATAAAGCCACTTGGGTGGCCACATAACACATCAAACAGATCATACTTCAAACTTCAAGCAGAATTATTACTATTCAGTTATAAATGCATGACTCATAGGAATATAAATGAGTCATTTTTTTCTGTGTACATCAACTTAGATCCAGAAATTTACGTTTAGATTTAGCACTATCACATTTGCTCATTATATACATTTTGGCTCCAACTTAATTTCATGTGGTTAAACACTGATTAATGATCTACTACCAAGTAAAAAAATTTTTTAAATTACTTTAAACAACATGCTTGAAGATTCTTCATCTTATAGGATTAGAAATAAACAATTAAAATTCATTAGATATTAACAAAGCCTTAATATTACAAAAGACTGCATTTTCTCCCAATTCTGCAAGAGAACCGTCACATCCATATAGAAATAAAGTGTTCCTGAAAACCTAAAAATATTACCAAGTATTAAAAACTTTCATTATGAATCGTTTTCAGATTTTCATTAGACTGTCTACAGGCAAGTACAATATTACCATTTTTATTAACACTTGCTGGTTTATTTATCCCACACAGAGTAACAAAAGTCTCAGTTCAGTGCAATCTCTTCAGAACATTTAAAAAGAAAAAAAGGTAAATTTTTTGGAAATGAATACACCTTCCTTGCCTTTCTAAATCAAACATACTGAAATGTAGGATTGTATTGATGACTGAGTGTCATCATTATGTACAGTATTCCATTATAGTCCTGTGATATAGTTAAGGACTTTAACGATAGAGGTATAATAGACAATATGCCCAAAGTCAGTAAACGGGTTGCTAATTTCCTATTAGCTGACACTGCAGGTGCAAGCAGTCTCATTCTTTGCTGTTTATAATTTGAGGAACCCAATCAGTAAACAATCTTCTAAACCTGAAAGAGACAGCTTTCGGCCTCCTTCAACTATTAATACAGCACAGACAAATGTAAAAGGACAGGAAGAGTGATAAATAACTGAACAAGTAAAAATTACATATGACGAGTAAGGTTAAAGGCAGTAAAAGATGTTAAAGGTAATTAATAGTTGTGCTATCAAGAACAATCTGAATAATGAAACAAAGTAACTTTAGACAGTAGGCTTTTTTTCCTTCAAACATAGAAAAGGCTACAAGTGAATATGGAACAATTAAAGTGAAATTTGTAAGTGAATTCCACACAAGATAGACTATTTCCTTTATTCACTCATCCAAGTTATTATGATAAATGGCATCAAAACTGGATGGAGTTCTTGGATAATGCAGCAGTTGGACAATGGGAAGTCACGAGAAGACAACTGTGCTAAGATCAGTGAGGCCCCACCTGAACGGAGAAGTACTCAAAGTAATGAATCAAACAATAATAGTATACTGCCAACAATGTATTCCTAAATTGAGTATGACAAAAAAGCAAGATATAATTTCCTGACCTTTCAGAGGTCAAAAAGATAAATATTAATAGTCAAGTTGCAAGTATTTATTGAGCACCCACTATGTGATTTGCAGCACATCAAATATGAAATATATTCATCTTCCTCAAGCAGCTTCTAAGACAATAAAACACATGTATCATACACACGTGAAAAAAAAATTTTATGCTAACGAAAGCAAGGTTTTTTTGTCTTATTGCTAATCCCAGATGATGAATAAAGATGTAATGTGAGGCATGCTCATACATTAGATGAGTGTTAAACAATATAATACTCTGGGAGGTAATTTGGCGATGCTGCAAGAGCCTTAAAACACAAACACACACACACACACCCCACCCCCACTCCCCCAGTAATTCCTCTTTTACAAATCTAGGGGAAATTTTTCCACAGATTTATGTAAAAGGCTATTTTCTGTAGTGAAATTTACATCAGCAAAACATTAGAAACAACCCAAACATCTGCCAACAGGAAAAATTTTAAATATGAAAGTTACATGATATAACATCGAGTTGCCAAAAACAATTTTTTCAATGACTAAGGACATGGGACTGTTTATGAGGTAAAGTTAAAATGATACCACTTTTAGGAAAAATACACAAATACGCATAGGAAAATAGTTAAAAATACAAATTATTTGTGTTTTTCTTATTTGCACCCGTCTTCATTTTCCAAATTATAAGATTTAAAAATAATTGTTATTTGAAAAGGCATATATCACACACACACAGTAAATGTAAAAAAAAAAAAAATCAGTGACAAAATCAGCCTAGATTAAGAAAAATTTCATGTAAAAAATTAACCCAGAAGGGCTGGGTAAGAGAAGTAATGATAATCTATCTAGATTAAAACTATGAGGAAATGGTAGCAAACTTGACATTGATCTGATTAAGAAAGTGGAAAATGGCAGAGAATCAAACATAATAGTTACAACAGATTTTGAAGATATTCAAATATATCCTATTTCATGATTCATTCATCGTTTATATTGTTCCAGCATGCTGGCTTAAAAAAACAACTGACTTTTGTTATAAAACCGTATTACCTGTCAATTTCTGTATTTGTAGTGCTGGTAAAGATTATAAATCACTTTTACTAACACAAAACATGTGATTCTCATAACAACCTCTTAAGGCAAGGACAGCATTATGAAACTATTTACAAGAGGAAACAGACTGAGATCGGAGAGGTTGTAACCTGCCCAAGAGAACAGCTAGTAAGAATTGGAAACAGCCGAGACCACTCACTGCTAAGCCTTTCTCAAGCAATCCGCATTCCAGAACACCAGGTTTTTCGCTAATGTTTAATTATTTTTTGAGCCACTTTTTCCTAGTCTAAAACACTGTCGGTTTTGCCTGCAGTACTGGTAAATATCTCACTTAGCTTTTACTGCTGATAAACCTGCCCCATCTGGTCGAAATTTAAAATAACATCCTACTGACCCAAACTCAGCACGAAGTTACGCAAACTGGTTAAGGAAAGACGAATAAAGTAATCCTCTTAAATCTCCCCAGCTGACTAAAGTTTAGGTTATCAAAAAGTAACGTGCTCCCCACAGTTCAAAAAGAAAGAAAAAAAAAAAATCAATCCCCGCAGACCGCTGATCCGTGGGGAAGGGACAAGTGGGTCCTGCCCGGAGCAGAGCGGGCAGCGAACGAACCAAATACTAATTCTCTCGGAGTAAGAAAACATCACAAGATCCAGCCAGTGCCTTCCCTCTCGGCTGTAAAGCTAGCCTCTTCCTTTCCAGTAGTTTCTTTAATAACCAGAACATAGTCTTGTATTTCTTGCTACCAAACACCACGTATCCTCAAATTTTCCGGCAACATCAATCCCTTCAGCACGCAGAGAAACGGCACAAACGTGGCAACACCATTCCTCAACAATTCTCTAGATTCTCCTCCATCCCACGTAATTCTAAAGGCCAAATCAACGTCTGCCTGAAATAAAGTGAAGATAATTAAGTAAAACAAAGGTCCCATCTAACGCAAACAACCCCGCCTCAAACCCTCCCCAAAAGAGCCGACACCACAGCCACAGCCAGCAAGGCGCGGCCAGCGAGGCAAGGGGCGGGCCCAGAAGACCACGTGTCCTGCCCTCTGCGCACGCGCCAGCCAAAACAAAAGGGAGGCTTGCCAAGCCCCTCCCCTGCCCCACGTGACCGCGCTGTGATCCGCCCCCACCCCTCCCTCCACCCCTTCCCTCCGCTCGGCTTCTGCCAAAGCTGTTAGGTTTAGCCGTTTAAATTTGGCTGCGGTCCGACCCCTGCCGTAGAGCGCGATCCGGTGCCGGGACGTAGAATCCAACACCTCAGAGGATTCGGGGGTGAGAGAAAGGGCTGCCGATCGGTCGCCTGGCCCGCAAGTCCACCCAGCGGTCTCCTTCGCTCTCCCCTCCCGCGCTGCCGCAGTCCCCGGCTGAGGAGACCCACCCCGCTCAGCCCGCCGCTAAGACGCCGGCCACTCGCCTGCTGGGGCGCCCTGGCTCCCCTCCGCCGCCGCACCTTCGGTCCGGCTGTGGTGGGGTTTGCTGAGGTGATCTCTAGCTGCCCGCCCGCCTCCCCCAACCCGGGGCGCCGCTGACTCGTATCCAGAGCGCGTCCCGCTCCCGCCCCGGCCGCCGCCGCCGCCGCGGTTTAACAGTCCGCCAGCTGCCCGCAGCTCCGGGCGGCTCGGGGGACGGAACCCTGCCGTGATGGAGGGGCAGTGGGCGGGGCGCGGCGCTGGCCAATGGCAGCGGGGGAGGGGCAGCGCCATGCAAATGAGCTAGGGTGGCGGGGAAACCCCGGCAGGGGGCGGGGCCCGCAGAAGCGGCACTGAGCGTTCTGGAAGCGGCTGGAGGTCGGCGCCTGCACGCTGCTGCATAGGGGGCGGGCGGGTTCCGCGCTGCTCCTGCTTCCTCCTTCTGCGGTCCCCGTGCCAGCGGGGAAAAACACACACACCCGGGCGACTTCCCGCCCCTGCTTTGCTATTTCTGTACCACCCTGACAGCAAAAACAAAGCGAGAGGAAAATCAGGTTGCCTTACGCTCTGCCGCCCGCGCCGGCTCCTTGGCGGCCAGACCATCCCGCCCCGCCGCTGGAGGGGCAAGTTTTAACAAAGCTCTGTCGCTGTTGCCAAGTCTCTACGTGTCCGTGCGTTTGCATTTCTTTGGGCTCTGCGCTCAAATCCAAAGTCGTAATTCTGTACCACCCCCGAGGGGCCCTGAAAGAGGATGGCAAATCTGCCTTGGATCTAGCTGAGTCGTTTTATAGTAAAAAAAAATCAGTAAGGGTCAGCTCAAACATTTAAAAAATCTGTGTAAAGCTGCTTTGAGTGGCGTTGGAGTTAACTCCGTTCTGCAGTAGCGCAGTCAAATAAATTGATGGAGTTTAACGCGGAGATAGTTGGCCAGGGACACAGAAAAACATCGCTGGGAGTTTTGCACCTGGCTCAGCACTCCGCTCACCACGAAACTACACCCAGGCATTTACCCAGCCACGCACTCAATTTGTGTGTGTGTGTTTAAATAACTGAGCACTAAATATAGCTCCTTAGGCTGTAGACGGATTACAGGCTTTCCTAAGCAACTAATTTACACATGGAATCATTTAGGGAATGAAGCGCACTAAAATTTTAGATCCACAAAGACAAATGCCCTTATTTCTACCTTATTAATAGGATAAGATCGGGGTGGGGGGCGTGGAAAACAAGGAACTGGAGTTTTAGCAAAATATAAGACATGACGCAAATTACTGGAATTGGAAAATAACCGGCTTGTTTTTGGTCTTTTTAGTAGACTGTGACATAACTGCAATGATTTTTATGACAAGCTGCATTTATAGGAGATAATACTTTTTAAGAATCGCTCAAAACAATAATCGCACCTTCATATGGGGTAAGGGAAGTGTTTCAGAAATCGATTTACCATCATTGGAATAAAAATTGTAAGTGAATGATGTGTTGTGAAAATAATTAAATCAACAAATATTTATTGGATATTCAAAGGAAGGGCTGTCATATCCCTGCAGTCAGAAATACAAAAATGAATAAGGCATTAAAATATTTTTTTTAATGAACAATCTGAGAAGTCAAGCAAGTGTTACGATAGTTCACAGAAAGATTTTGTATTTGGTCTGGGTAATTTAAAGGACTTTAGGCAGTGAAAGAAGGAAGACATCAATAGTTCAGAAGATAGTATCTTTGAGTTTGAGTAGAGGTGTAAGAGATGACACTGCATACTCTATTTTTTTTACCCCATTTAACCACATATTAAGGACATTGTCCCTTGA
The DNA here is from genome assembly GCF_059928025.1 of Delphinapterus leucas. Lineage (NCBI taxonomy): Eukaryota > Metazoa > Chordata > Mammalia > Artiodactyla > Monodontidae > Delphinapterus > Delphinapterus leucas. Next base: position 26,898,149 of record NC_143136.1, on the reverse strand, counting down.
CAGTGAATATTATTCTAAAGCATGACTTTAATATTTATAGCAGATGCATGCCAGTTTTCCAGAGACTGTAGAATACCAAAGCTCCTTAATAGAAAAATTGACATACTGAACTTTGTCAAATTGTTTTCTATATTATTCATTCAGCAAAAGTCTGAAAAATGCATGTAGTTAATTTCTAAACATCAAGGATATATTGTTATTCAGAAGGTACATTCAAAGCATTCTGATTTCCAAGAAAAAATATAACACTGGCTAGGAGACTTCCAGAACCAGCAAGAACAAGGAGAAGGGAAGGGCACCATTCTTGCTGACAGAATTATTACCTATCTGGAAGCATTTAAAAGTGTCCAGGTAAGCAGTATTATAGTGATTTCATGAGATAATCTCTGTCCTCAACACTGGTTTTTATTCAGTCACTCCTTTCACTCAGGAAACGTGTGCAGCACTTAATATACAGCTGACATTATGATAAATGCTAGTGATACAGAAGAAAGATCATACCTAGTCTTAAGTAGCTCACAGCCAAGAAGAGGTTACAATTACAGCCTTTTCTATCCCCCTTCTCTGCTCTGTTTTTCTCTATGGGATTTATGACCATCTAATGTAACACAGATTTTCATTCTTTTGTTTTTGTTGTCTTGCCTTTCTAAGCAGAATGTAAGCTCCATGAGGTCAGGCACTTTTGCTGTTTTGCTTACTGCTGTATCCCCAGAGCCCAGGACAGGACCTGGCAGATGTAGGTTTTCAACACATATTTGTTAAATGAATATATGCATTTAATTCTCACTCTGCAAAGTGAGTGTTATATTCATTTTCCAGGTGGAAAAAAAAAAAACTCAATAAGGTTAGATACGGTAATATATATCGATTCTCACACTAAAAAATGGCCAAATTTGGGATTTGAAAAACAGACCTGTCTGGCTCCAAAGACAGAGTTCTTTCCCCACTACCTCTCATAGAATAGAAAGCTGGTTTGGAAGCCTGAACTATTATTCCTCTATATTTCCATACCCAGGGCAACTGTCCTCCCCTGTCATATTCTAGTATTTTTAATTCTTTCTTTTTATAATCATGTTTAAAAAGTGGAATAGGTAAAGTAGCAGGGCTAAAGGTGATAATTCCTATTCAGGACAGATTTAGCTTTAAATCAGGATCAACAGACAAGCAGACAAAAGGTAGGGATACACAGCAAGAGCTATAGGATTCTTAGAACAAGGGCAGGATACAAGAGTAGCCAGAACAGGCCCATGACTTTAGAGGAACCAAAAGATGACTCCCTGTGTATACAAATATACATAGCACCTTTATTCACAATAGCCCCAAACTGGAAACAACCCAAGATCCATTAAATGGTGAAAAACCAATTGTGGTATATCCATATAATGGAATGCTACTCAGCAATAAAAAGAAACAAACTGTTGGTATATAGGACAACATAGTTGAGTCTCAAACAGTATGCTGAGTGAAAGAAGCCAGACACAAAAGAAATATTTTGTGATTCCATTTATATAAAACTCTACAAAAGACAAATTTAACGCATAATGACAGAAAGGAGATCAGCAGTTGCTTAGGCTTGGAGTACAGGGAATTAAGGGGGAAGGGTATATGGGGTAATGGAAATACTCTCTATCTTGATCAAGGTGGAAGTCAAATGGGTACGTGCATTTGCCAAAACTCATCAAAATGTATACTTAAAACAGCTACATGTTATTGTATGAGAATTATACTTCAATGAAGTTGATGTTTAAAACAAGGGCTCCTTGATGAAGGCTGTGACTCAGAAATCTCAAGGAGTTTTAAGTCCAAAATGAAGACAGGCAGAAAAATTAAAAACTAGTCTGCATCAGTTACAATGCACATAGTCTGTGTGAAATGCATTTGAAAGCCCCAAATAATGATGGCTTAAAGACACAGGGGTTAATACTCTCCGCTATAACATATCTTATTGATTCTAAGACACATTTTTTCACAGTTTAACATTTCTGAAATCAGAGTGACCTCAGTGTGGATGCAATAAGAAAGCATTGTATCAGTTGGATTGGCAGTGGGGGTTTTTTTTCTTAATAATATATAGATAATGGTGCATCTTAAGAGTTAATGAAATGTGGTTTAAAAAAAAAAAATTGAGAGACAGCCCAGAGCTGATATATCAGGTCCACAAGATAACCAGGAATGCAGGCTCCTTCCTATTATTCTCTTCTGCCATTCTCAGCCCCGGCTTCCATTCTCAAAGTGACTTCATGTTGCCACAGGGCTACTGGAACTCCAGCTATCATATCCACTTCCCAAGCAGCAGGCAAGAAAGGGATACTAGGCAAACAGGGCCTTTAAGGTACCTCTCCTGATGTCCCTCTCAACAAGTCTACAACTTGATTATGTGTATACATCTAGTTGCAAGGGAGACTGGGAAATACAGCTAAACTTGAACACCTTGTCACCTCTGCTATACAGGAATTATTATTATTGAGGAGGGGAAAATAGATGTTAGGCAATGGTCTTAAGTTTCCACAGCAAAATGTCTAAAACCAGAGTCAGCTAAATGTAGCACACTGGTTGGGGTGGGGAGCCCAGTATTGGGGTAGGGCGTCAAACAAAAAGACCCATAAAAGAGATTCTTGAACTACATTCCCCTTTTCAGGCTCTATGGCTGTGCCCATGGGTGTTACGACTGCTGAACCTACTGATGAAATTAAAAAGAATAATGGTGCACAGTCTACAAAGGTAGATTAGGACCAAAATATGGAAATTTAAGTGAGGAATGTAAAGTTTATTCTGTAGGTAATAGTGGAACCATTGAAGAGTTTTGCATTAAGGAAGTAAAACGATAAAAGTGTTGTTTTCAGACACTACTCCTATAAAGGTCTTTACCCTAAACAAGCATATCCAGAAATACTGGTCAGAACTCACTACAATTGAAAAACTGTCCCAATATTCTGATTCATTTCATATGAAGTATGCATATCAGGGCAATTTCTTGGGGTCGCTGAAGGTGTTACATATGTATTGTAACACCGGTTCTATTTCCTCAATTACTTACCATGTAAAGAACGTATGGAAGTTTTATCAGTCATGATGGGTCAAGTTATGATGCAGTAACAAACAACCCCCCAAATGACAGTGAATTAACACAAAAAAAACTTTCTTTCTCACACAAAGTCTGTTGCAGGTCCAGGTAACTTTCCAGAGTGCTTGTCTTCCATAAGTTGAATCTACATTCTATACTTTGATCATATGTTACCCCCATAACACCTCTACAATTCCTGCCACAGGGTACAACACTTCCACCCACAATCCACTGGCAAGGACTAGTCACACAATTACAAGGGAACAAGGAAATATAAACTTCTCACGTGCCCAGAAAGGAGATCTGTGCATGGACTAATATTAAAACTCTACTACAAAAGTCCTATCAAAAGATGTGACAGTCTTCAGGCACCGATCCTAACAACCAGGTCTAGTTTGTAGTTGTTATAGTAGGTATTTGTTAGTTGCCTAATTTAGTTTCTATTCCACAATTTCCCTTTCCTAACATTTTTCCTGTTTTTCATGCTGTTATGCAGCTCTCCACCCAGCTCATGTGCTTTGAGTGAATCTAATCCTATCTCCATGTCCCAAAGTGGACCCCAGTTGCCTTAAGCCAATTAAGGCATTCCATTTCCTTTTGCACAATCATTCGTTCAGAGATGGGCATGGGACTAACTAACGAACCCCATGAGAATGAATTTCAGCTCTTATGCCCAAAATACTGGGCAGGAGTGCATTCTGTCTCTCTAGATATGAATAAGAAAGTCCATCCCATCACCATCAGAGAGCCCAGTTTTAAAATTAGCCCTACACTCTAAATGACAGAACACAAAGATGAAAATAAACTGGTAAAGTGGGTCTTTAGTGAAAAGCTAAGCTGTGCAGTCAACCAGCTTTGAGTCTGCCCTATCTCTGAGCTTTCGAGTTTTGTGAGCCCTTTCATCAATTTTTAAAGCCAAATTTGATTTAGGTTTTCTGTTTCTTACACCAGAAAACATTCTATCTATATACTTTTCTACTGTAAAATGGAACATAACTTCTCTTGGGATATAGTAATATAAACTTCTGGTGAGTTTAAATTTAAGAAAAAGACTGAATAAGAAATACAGTTTTTAGTAATCAAAATAGTTTCAAGAGGAATTTCATGAAACAGAATGTAAAATAAACAAATAAATTTGGTAATAGCTTGAAACTAGAAAAATCCAACTAAAATAAACTAGGGATCTTTGAGAAAATGGCTGATTTCAACTCTAGGGCAGAAATTGTATACAATGGGTATGGAAATTTTTGTTGTGCCAGAGACCAAGGACACTATCATAAAAAAAAAGGCATCATGTTGAAATGATTCAGGATTACATGTCGTCTGGCATTTGTTTTACAATAATCCATGAGAGTAGAGGGTATATAGGGATATAGATGACTAAAGATTAGTCATGAATTGATTATCGTCAAAGCTCGGTGATGTATACGTTGTGGTTCATTATACAATTCTCTGTACTTTTGTGTATATTTGACATTTTACATAATAAAAAGGAAAAAAATATAAAAACTTGAAGAGATTCTTATTGGCCTGAGATGAAACTATCTATGTACCCAAAAGAATAATGACTGTAATAATTAAAATGTATCAACATCTCCAAAATCCATGAGTTCTTATTTATACTAAAAAATCACTACCATCAGAAGTTCTTAGGGCACCTATGCATTACTCTAAAAATTGATAAAAGGAAAAAAAATCAAGAATTTAGTCTGCCTTTTATTTATAAATTCTATGTCAGCATGTGGCAGCCATGTAGGTGCAACACCCAGATCTCCCTTCGGGAAACAACTTGCCTCCAGCTGTTAGTACCTTTAGGATTCACATTAGCTTTTGAGCCAAGGCCATCCCCTCCTCAGGCAGTCCTTGGACAATGACTGAGCAGCGCAGAACCAGGGACTAACCATTTCTGCCAAATGTGGGACTCCTCTAATGGGCAGCCTTTACTCCAGATCTCCTCCTTGGATTGGACAAGATTTTGTCACATCTGCTTCATGGCCTAAGACTCCTTTATTTATCTCTGCCCAATATGACTTCCTTCCCTGTCCATCTTTGATAGATGTTACCTCTCAACAAACCTCTTGCACTTCTGTGTCTTCTTCTGATTCCCAGAGTACCCAGTTATTCAAAAAGTTGATGATTGTTCTTTTTCATGAAAGTTGATAAATGCAAAAAGGAGTTAGAAAATTAGAAAGTCATCCTTTACAACTCCTAATTAAATAATAGATCTTGTAAATAACTATCAATGGATGTTAAAACCATTAGGTAAAATGTTGATAGGGAATTTTACAAAGATATAAGACTAATACTGTCTGAATCTACTGATCAATCCCAGTGTGTCTAAAAGTGAGACAACTAGATATTATGTCTCATGGTGTGATGCAATAGAATATTCACAGCACTGCATATTAAGTTTCCAGGGCAAAAAATATTGAGCCTGACTGTAATCAAGCCTCTAGCATTAACTATCAGTTTACAGGTAACATAGGGAATAGAGGATTAAATTAGAAATCACCATGAGAAATCAGTCAGATCAATAATGGTGGACATTCTATAAAATAAATGACCAGGTTTTTTCCAACAAATCAATGGCATGGAGGAAAAAGAAAGTAATAATCCCCAACTCATTTTATGAGGTCAGCATTACCAGGATAACAAAACCAGGCAGAGACAGTGCAAGAAAAGAAAATTACAGGCAAATATCTCTTATGAAGATAGATGCAAAAATTCCCAATAAACTATATCAAATAGAACCAAGTAATACGTAAAAATTAGGACACATGATGACCAAGTGGGGTTTATCCCAGGAATGCAAGGTTGGATCAATATTCAAAATGCAATCAATGTAATTCACTAAATTAATAATCCAAAGGAAAAAACCCACATGATCATATTGATTGATGTAGAAAATATTTGACAGAATTCAATATCCATTAATGATAAAAACTCTCATCAAATTAGGAACAGAATGGAATCTCTTCAATCTAATCTAATCTTCTACTAAAAATCTACTTTAAAGAAATCATTTTTAATGTGAAAGCCTGAATGTTTTCCTTCTAAGATCAGAAACAAACAAGCATGTCCATTCTTATCATTCCTATGCAACACTGTAGTGGAATACCTAGTAAGTACAATAAGAGAGAAAGAAAGAAAGAAAGAGAGAAAGGAAGAAAGAAAGAAAGAAAGAAAGAAAGAAAGAAAGAGAAAGAAAGAAAGAAAGAAAGGGAGGAAGGAAGGAAGGGAAAGAAAGAGAGAAAGAAAGAAAGAAAGAAAGGAAGGAAGGGAAAGAAAGAAAGAAAGAAAAAAGAAAGGAAGAAAGGGAGGGAGGAAGGAAGGAAGGAAAAGAAAGAAAGGAAGAAAGGAAGGAAGAAAGAAAGAAAGGAAGGAAGAGAGAGAAGGAGGGAGGGAGGAAGGAAGGAAACAAGGAAGGGAGGAAGGAAGAAAGGAAGGAAGGAAAGAAGGAAAAAAGAAATGAAGGGTATACAGGTTAAAAAGAAATAAAACTGTCCGTATTCATGGATGATATTATTGTCTATATAGAAAATCCCAAGGAATCTACAAAAAAACTCCTAGAATTTATAGGTGAGTTTAGTAGGCAATAGGACTCAAGGAGGTCAACAAAGAACAGTAAATTATATTGACAATAAACAATTGTAAACCAGAATTAAGCATTAATTCAATTTACAGTAGCTGTCCCCCCAAAATGAAATACTTAATTATAAATATAACAAAACACATATAGGATCTCTATGTTGAAGACTACAAAATACTGAAGAAATAAACCAAAGATCTAAATAAACAGACATTCCCATTCCAGGATTGGAAGACTCGGCATAGCAAAAATAGCAATTCTCTCCAAATTTACAGATTTACTGCAATTCCAATCAAAACCCAGCAGGATTTTTTTTTTCTTTTTGTAGATATAGATAAGTTGATTTTAAAACTTGCATGGAAAGCTAAAGAAATCAGAATGGCCAAAACAATTTTGAAAAAGAATAAAGTTAGAGGAATCCCATTATCTGATTTTAAAACTTTCTATAAAGCTATTGTCACTAAGATAAAGAGGAAGATACACAATGAAACAGAAATGAGTCCAGAAGTAGATCCACACAATATGGTCAATTGATTTTTGACAAAACTACAAAGGCAATTCAATGAAAAAAAGATACTCTTTTCAACAAATACTATAAGAAGAATTAGACATCTATACATCTATATGCAAAAAAGAAAAAAATGCACCTTGACATAAATCTCACCCCTAAAAAAATTACTAAATGGAACACAGATCTAAGTGAACCACACAAAATATAAGATTCCTAAAAGAAAACAGGAGAAAAACTTTATGATTTGAGTTTGAGCCAAGAGTTCCTAGATATACCAAAAATGTACTCCATAAAAGAAAAAATTGATAAATCAAAATTCATCAAAATTAAAAACTTTTGCTCTATGAAACCCACTGTTACAAAAATGAAGGAACTAGCTACAGATAGGGAGAAAATATTTACAAATCACATATCTGAGAAAGGACTTGTATCTCTAGGGGAACAGCCAGAGCCTGACGACCTTGCATATTTCCACACAGGCCACATAGGCAAGGCCTGGACAGTGGCTGAATCTTGACAGAATGACAGAATGCCTTGTGACCCTCCTGGAACAGGAGAGCATGAGAGACCCGCGAGGTGCTGCTACAATGCTATTTCTCACTCGCTTCCCTATCTACCCAGGGGCCTGTCATTAGGCAGTTTCCCATGGTTTTCAGGTTCTGGTGGGGTATGAGGCTTTCTGCCTCACCATCCTTAAGGCAAATCTGCAGCTATAAAACTGATTAGCAGTATCATGGAATGGAATCCTCAGCAGGAGTATCCCATCATTCTCGTTGCAGTCATCTGGCCTCTTTTGTTTGTGTCATCCTGTGCAAAGGCCACAGAGGGCTGGCACCTTTGGCTACTCATCTTTGCACTCCTTATGTAAGCAAAAAACTGAGTTTATAAAGGGCTCATTGTTTCTTTACTGGCTGAATCTGTCAGCCTGAATACGCCTTGTGCTCGACAGTTTGAAATATATAAAGAACTCTCAAAACTCAATATTAAGAAAACAAGCAACCCACCTAAAAATAGGCAAAAGATCTGAACAGATAATTCACCAAAGACGATATGTGAAGGGCAAATAATCACATGAGAAGCTGTTCAATATCATTAGACATTAGGGAAATGCAAATTAAAACTGCAATGAGGTACTACTACATATCCATTAGAATGGCTAAAATAAAAAAATACAAGTGCTAGAGAAGATGCAGAACAGTTGGAACTCATATTGCTGGTGGGAAGGCAAAATGGCACAGGAATTCTGGAAAGACAGCTTGACAGTTTCTTATAAAGTTAAACATACATTTACATTTATGACTGCAAAATTCCTTGCCTGGGTATTTAATCTCAGCAATCAACATGTCCTTAAGCAGGTGAATGAATAAACTGTGGTACACCCATACACTGGACTCTATTTAGCACTGAAAAAGGAATGAGCTATTAATTCACACAACATGAATGAATCTTAAAATGCATTTTGCTAAGAGAAAGCTGTTCTTAAAAGGTTACATACTATATGATTCCATTTATATGAGTTCCAAAATGATAAAAATATAATAACAGAGAACATATCAGTAGTTGCCAGTGGTTAGAGAAGCAGAAATAATGTGACTATAAAGGGCATGAGGTAGTTTTGGGGGTTAATGAAACTGTTCTGTATCCTGATTGTGGTGGTTGCACTAATCTATATATGTGCTAAAATTCAGAGTACTAAAAAAGGCAATTTTATCATATGTATATATACCCAAAACAAGCAAATTTGCTGTATGTTCATTAAAAAAATAAAATTTAAAAGAAAGGGAGAAGGAAAAAGAGAGAAGGGAAGACTGTTATAAAAGATATAAAAGACAATACCAAAAAATGCAATTTGTGGACCTTGCTTGGATCCTGATTTGAACAAACCAACTACAAAAGGCATTCTTGATGCAACTGAGAAACCTTTACTGTTAATTTGGAACTATATTTTAAATTTAAGTTTTAAAATTATGATAATGGCCTTACGGTTACAAAAAAAAACTTCATCAGTTAGATACATATTCTGAAATATATATATGAAATAGGATCATGTTTGGGATTTGCTTCAAAATTATTAAGAAAAGGGGCTTCCCTGGTGGCGCAGTGGTTGAGAGTCCGCCTGCCCACGCAGGGGACACGGGTTCATGCCCCGGTCCGGGAAGATCCCACATGCCGCGGAGCGACTGGGCCCGTGAGCCATGGCCGCTGAGCCTGTGCGTCTGGAGCCTGTGCTCCGCAACGGGAGAGGCCACAACAGTGAGAGGCCTGCGTACCACAAAAAAAAAAAAAAAAAAAAATTATTGAGAAAATAACGTGAGGGAGATCACTGGCAAATGTTGAAGCTAGAGGCTCATTACACTATCTTCATTACTTTTGAGTGTGTTTGAATTTTTCTGTAATTTTTTAAAAAGTTTCTCATGGGGCTTCCCTGGTGGCGCAGTGGTTGAGAATCTGCCTGCTAATGCAAGGGACACGGGTTTGAGCCCTGGTCTGGGAGGATCCCACATGCCGTGGAGCAACTAGGCCTGTGAGCCACAACTACTAAGCCTGCGTGTCTGGAGCCTGTGCTCCACCACAAGAGAGGCCGCGATGGTGAGAGGCCCGCGCACTGCGATGAAGAGTGGCTCCCGCTTGCCACAACTAGAGAAAGCCCTCGCACAGAAATGAAGACCCAACAAAGCAAAAACAAATAAATTAATTAATAAACTCCTAGCCCCAACATCTAAAAAAAAAAAACAAAGTTTCTCATGATGAGATTTCAAAAATAGCGTAAAACTCCCTTTCAACATTTATTATAAAGCAGTAGACATGATAGGCCTACAGTTGGCTTCCATCTCAATGTCAAATCTTTCCAATGACTCCAAATAAATAAATGCTGTGTGTGCCAAAAATAATACTGACATATGAAAAAAGCCAGTCTCCTAGAAATCTTATACCTTGAGCAATAAACTACTAAAATTACTAGATTAGTAAAGATTTGCAGTTAGATTTTTAAAACAGCAAATCAAAACAGCTTCTTCTATATATTGTCATTTTCAATGACAACATCAAAGAAATAAAGGGCAAAAATAATTTTAAGGCAATAATTACGATTCTAAAAATCTCAGCCAAAATCCAAAATTACTCAGGCCTTTTGATTCTCATTAATTATTTACACAGTGTGGCTTTCTTGCTGTGTTGGTCCAGTCTGTTCCTTTGAGCATTATTATTATTTATCATTTCTTGAGCACTTAGCACTGCATGAGATACAGATGATAAATTCCTTCCCTAGGGGACAACTATCAAAGCCATACAAGCAAAACACGAAGATAAGCTATTTAAGAAATGAAAACTAAATAGAAGGTTAAGGAACACATTCTGAGTTCCCTGTTTTGCTTTTTGCTGTAAGCTCATGCTACAACACTTGCTTCTTTTGGGGGTGCAAAAGAAGACTGAATTTGCAAGATAAACAACTAGCTTAGAAGAGATAGAAAACAGATCTCAGGGATCATTCCAAGAAAATATCCTACCTTAGAAATCCTTTCACTTTCTGATATAGAAAAATTACAAGAACCTATTCCTAGCTCTAGTGGACCGTAATAACTGTGCGTGTGTGTGAGTGTGATTAAGGGCTGCCCAGCAGACTTTCTGTTCTCTTTCTTTTGATAATACCACTCTCTGCTTCAGGAACTGCTTCCCCCAGTCTGTGTGCTCCTGATGAGACTGTCAATTATAGTGCACCTTTCCCCATCTTATAATGATATTGTGCTGAAGGATGTAGGTCTGGAGCAGCCCAAGGTCATTTTTACAGGCCCTATGATGAAATTTCTCTGCAGTGTGCATTAGGCCAATTTGCAAAGAAAAGTAGAAATAAACAGATATAGTGTAAGTGCTGACAGTCCTGAACCTCAATCAGGCCCTTGAGACATGAGTTCCTACAGTTCTTTAGATTGCCTGAGCTGCTCTACAATTCATTTTGGCTAGCGCACTCAAAGTTTTTGCCTAGGATGGTCTGAATTGGGTTTCTTTGTCATTTGCACTTGAAAGAATCCTGAGAAGTTAAATAATTTGCCCAAGGTCCAATGGCTGCTAAATGGTAGAGTCATCATTCAAACCTAGGTTTGTCCACCTCTACATAGCAGGCATTTCCTACTATGTTACTTTACTGTTTATCCTAGAGATGTTTAATTCCTAAAATCTAGTTTCCTGTAAGCCTGGAAAAGGGGCTGGGGCTGGGGCTGGAGCGGTTGGTCTAATTCTGTATTGTTTCCTGGTAGTAGGAGTGAGGTGAAAGTGGCAAATACAGTAATATCTAATAAGAATTTATTTTAACCAATTTTGTGTGGTATTTACTGAGCAAGGACTCAAGTTGGCAATCATACAAACTTCAACTCAAGAGCAAATTGAAGGTATATAAGACTAGGATAGAATGGTATCAAAGTATTTTCTCTACTCTCTGCTCTACCCAGTTGTAAAGACTGCATTAAAAAACAATGCTTAGGGGCTTCCCTGGTGGCGCAGTGGTTGAGAGTCTGCCTGCTGATGCAGGGGACATGGGTTCGTGCCCCGGTCTGGGAAGATTCCACATGCCGCGGAGCGGCTGGGCGTGTGAGCCATGGCCCCTGAGCCTGCGCGTCCAGAGCCTGTGCTCTGCAAACGGGAGAGGCCACACAACAGTGAGAGGCCCACGTACCGCAAAAAAAAAAAAAAAAAAAAAAATGCTTAATACCCACAACACCAAATAAAATGTTTAGGTTCTTTGCAAGTTAAACAAGAATACACCTATTTATTTCCATTTAAAAACTACTTTATTCACTGTCTCAGCAATATATGCAAAGAAAAACAAGTACTAAGATGATGCTAGCAGTTTACAAATCAATGGCTTATTTTTTGATAATAGTCTCAAACCAAACGTCATTTCCTCACTTTCCTACTTTAAATGCTTACTTTATTTCCTTTACTGCCTTTATCATTATTTGAAATTTTGTTTATTTACTTGCTTCTTACCTTATTTATTACAACTTATTTATTCACTTATTAGCAGGGATCTTGCCAATTTTTTAAATCATATTTCTCATCATATTTTTAACAGCCTGGCTTATAGATGACACAAAGTGTAAATCTGTTAAATTAATTAAAAAATTACACTGCTCCAAAATAAAAGTCACTGTTTTGATACCTATAAATACACCAATATCTTGAAACTAAAGGATGATGGATTATTCTGTGTTCTCCTAGAAATTAAACTGGGATGGAAATCTGTTGAAAGCCCAGGGGTCAGTGGTTGAGGCAACCAGTGGCATTCTCTAGTGGGGATTTGCTTAGCTGAGTCTAGTGATTCTAAGGCTATAAGGTAGGAAGGCTTCCTGCTTCAACCAGAGCAGCTCTTCACACAACAGGATTTCACAAGGACTCGGCATAAGCTTTGGCTTGAAGAAAGTGTTTCATTACTTAAAAACAGAGGTTTAGGATAGGGTGGTAGAAACCACTGTTTGGGGGAATTTGGACTAAGAGATAGCTAAACATATTTTGCATTGTAAATTATATTTATTTTTCCTTTTTAAAGTCAATGTGCTGTAAATATTATTAATCCCATTTTTAAAGTATAATAACAAAATTATTTCTGCCTCAATTTTAAAGATCTAAGTGACTACGCTCTTTTAGAATTTTAAGGATAAATGAAACATTAAGGCTTCTAGAATCAGAAAATCTTTGCCTTTTAGCTATACAAAAAATTAAAAGTTAAACCTTTTAATTGGAAAGGTTTAGGATCCTACCAACCTTTAAAATAGAAAACTTTAGGATATTTGGATTCAAAGATTTCTCCTCCCACTGTGTTAATCTTGTATTTGATTTCTTTCTCTGTAGAAAGAACATATAAAAACATGTTTAGTGTTCCCTCCCTTTCCAGGTTGTATTTTATCTTGAGTAGATTTAAAACCAGATTAGTTGTAATAGGATTCCAGGATGTGGGCAGATGTCTACTTGTCACTGACGATCTCTCTTGCAATTAGCTCCTTCATTATTTCATTGGTACCACCATAGATTGGCTGAACTCGGGCATCCACATAAGCTCTGGATAAATAAGAAGATGATTGAATGAATAAACAAAAGATATTAGAAATTATAAATTTTGTCTTACCAGGTAACTATTAATTACTTTAAAGTGTTCATTTAATGAAATCCAAACAGTAAAAGTTCTTTGTAAATTACTTTTTTTTCTGTATGGCATCCACCCTAGATTGGTATAATTATAAAATTCTATTAAGATATTGATCATTTGTATAGTTTTGTTTTAGCCTGCTTGAAGAGATTACAAATTCAAAATAACATTTCTAAGTATGTTTCTTTTGATTTAATTTTGTAAAATTCAGCACATATAATAACATTCCAAAAAGGGCAATTGTAAATTTAGAAATGGATGGAATGTCTTAATATCTTGTTACCTTTAATGTTTCCCCCCAAAAGCTGAAATCTACTGGTTTTATAAAAAGCAAAAGAGAAAAGAAAGTACATATTTTCTAACATCCTTTAGATTCCCATCATTACTGCTGCCATCGGCAGTATAAACTGATGCCTCAGAAAATATTACTTCACAAAGTTAACAAGTAACTTATTTTTTGGAAATGATTAACAGTCACTCCAGTAATGTATGAGGTTGAAATACTGAGTGGCTGAGTATACTGCCATAAAAAAACAAGAAGGAATTCACTTTTGGTAATGATGACAGCAACCATAACACTATATAGTTGGTTTTACCTTTTCTCATGTCATTTTATCCTCTCAGCTCTGGAATTAGGGAGGATAAATATTATTATTGTTTTGCAGGTAAAGGAACTGAGATGCTGAAAAGTTAATACATATACTAATTAATGGTTGCTATTTAATGGTCACATAACAGATCATTGGCAGCCTGGAATGAAAAGGTAGGTATCCTGCCACTTTGGCAAGTATCTTTTTTATTACATCTCAACATTTTCGTTGGTCCAGAAATGTAAGATTAGTTACTGAGCTTTGGGCTTTTCTAGTAGACAAATTCAAAGGCATTTTTTTCAAGCATTAAATTTTTTTTTAATTTAATTTGAGACAAATTAAATGTGCAAGCTCTCTAGGAACGTGACCAATTCTGAACTTTTCCTTGTCCACGTTCACCACGGAACCTTACAGTGAGCGCTCAGTAAATATTTATTGATTTGACTTCTTGTATTACAAAGGAGTTTTAGAGTCTCAACAGCTGCTTTCTTATGAAGCTTGAAATCTAGAGACATATGTGTTTTCAAATATATTTTTTCTTTTGAACAGATTCCATTGTTGCCCACAAAATCTAGCACTTTCATTTACAGGACTTACCTGGCATTTCAGCCTACTTCAGCAATCTCAATGCTTTTAGACATTTTTGGATCAGGTTGGGCATATTTTTTTTCACATTAAAGAAGTTCCAATGGAGTAGGTAATTGACAGAGATCAGTAGCCCTTTTATAGGTTACTAATTAAATTCAGTCATCAACTAAAATTAACAGAGAATGGCAGCAGAAGGAATGTTTAACCCCACAGTGATGAAGCTATCTCAGGCTTCTCTTCCTAGCACTGCAGACAGGTCTTTAAATCACAAAACTTAAGCCTCACTTGTCATAGGCCCAAGCCTAATGAGTAAGACTGAAGTAAACTCACATGCTTAAGACTGGTTATTTTTAAACAAACAGAAAACAAATAAATAAAACAAAACCAAAAAGCACCTCTTTGATCTGTGAAACCAAGACTCAGCAACACACACATAGCTTAATCTTAGGATATAAAAACACAATTAGAATGATTTTTTTTCTATCTCATCAAAGTCTGTACACTTCATCCACATACTGCCTAATGTATCTAATTAGCTTTTTTGATATTATCTTACTACTTTCTCTCGTTATATTATGAAAAGTTCCTTCCCTATGTCTTTGGGGAGAGAAATAGCAGTCTAGTTTAAAAATTCATACAGTCTTCAAACCAACAAGCTGGCCAAGGGGATTATTATTCCTGAAAGGAAATGTCAAGTCTCTCAAACTGAAACTAGGGATTTCAAATAAGCCATCAAGTTACAATTTTTGCTTGCTATTGACCTGATGGAATTGCCTCCGAGAAAACAGAGACCAAGACTTATGCTACGCTCTAATCTTGGACCATGTAGAT
The DNA here is from genome assembly GCF_059928025.1 of Delphinapterus leucas. Taxonomy (NCBI): domain Eukaryota; kingdom Metazoa; phylum Chordata; class Mammalia; order Artiodactyla; family Monodontidae; genus Delphinapterus; species Delphinapterus leucas. The sequence continues at coordinate 26,882,837 of NC_143136.1, read as the reverse complement.
GGTTGACTCCTCTTCACCTAACATGCCTTTCTTAGGAACCGAACCAAACTAGACAAGCACTGAGCCATGACATGTCTACATACCCTGCAGCAGTTATAATAGCACAGTTAAGTAGAAAAATATAAACACCCATTATTATTTTACTTTCTTAGCATTTTGAATATTGTCAATAAGGTGGATTAATATTATGAATAAAACATGAAAACACACAGGAAAAATTCCAGAGATGATTTAATTTGTGCTGGCATAACTCAGTGTTTACTTTGATTTCATGACTATACAAAGATAAAAAAAAAATCTGCTTTTGATTAAGGCCTGTTTGAAGTAGTTCTGGAAGGATATACCAAAATCCAAGTCCAAGGATTGATAAAGAAAAGGAAATCACTTAGCTACTTCATGCCTACATTCTGAAGGAAGGAAAAACCCTACTTGTTGCTGAGTTTTTATAAAAGGTTATAAATTATATACACCCTGTGATTAAAGCTTTCTGAGCTGCCCAGTGGCTACAGAAAATTAGTAAATTATACCTAACAGAAGCTCTCTGCTGGAGCTTCTGGAGCTTCTGTTTTTAATGTAACTTGAATAAATGTTTATTTTCCTCATTAAGGACTATAAGCAAATCAAATGTTTTCAATTATGCTTGCCAAAATGATAAATTTGAAAGTAAGTTTCAATACTAGTTTGATAATTTTTCTCTTTTAGATACTCTGTATTTAGATTAAAATTTTAAGAAATTTTTGGAAGCTCATAGCATTCTCATTCTCAGATTCAAAACTAAATTGGACTTCTCTCTATATAGCAAAAACTTCCCTGAGAAAATTTTATAAACTGAAAATATTGCCAAATAAAAGGAAAAATATATCTTCTGCTATGAGGAGGAGAAATGCCATGGAGAGATTACTGAGGCAAAAGACTATAGGAAGAGGGAAAGAAGAAATTATGGAGATGGAGGAAGAAATATGGAAGAGGATGCTGCCTACTGACAAACTGGCACTGCTTCGAAATGATAACAAGAATATTCATATATAATAAAATAAAAAGTCTATATTTAATTTATTTTAAAGTTGAAGGAAGTACAAATTCTACTTAGAAAAAAATAATACTTTTGATTTATTTTTAGAGCAAAATAGACAATAAAAGTTTTAAGACATGACAACTTAGATCCTTTTTATATGCAGGTTAATTTTTCTATAATGTCTATTTTTTTTTTTTAGTTTTAAAAAAGTGATAATTTGAAAGAAGACATACAAACGACCAAAGGGTATATGAAAAAATGCTCAATGTCACTAATCACCAGGGAAATGCAAATCAAGACTACAATGAAATATCATCTCACACCTGTCAGGATGGCTATTAACAAAAAAGCCTAAAGACAAGTGTTGTCGAGGATATGGAGAAACTGCAATACTGGCGCACTGTTAGAGGGAATGCAAAGTGGTGCATCTCAGCTGCTACGAAAAATAGTATGGGAATTCATCAAAAAATGAAATAAAACTACCATATGATCCAGAAATCCCACTTCTAGGTATTTATTTGAAAGAATTGAAATCAAGACCTCCAAGTGATGCTAGCGCTCACATGTTCAATGCAGTATTACTCACAACAGCCGAGATGTGGAAACAACCTGTATGTCCATGGACAGATGAATGGATAAAGAAACTGTAGTATAACATATAATGGAATACTATTCAACCTTAAACAGAAGGAAATTCTGCAATATGTTACCACCTAGATGAACCTTGAAGACATTCTTCTAAGTGAAATAAAGCCAGTCACAGAAAGACAAATACTACATGATCCCACCTACATTAGGTATCGAAAATAGTCAAGTTCATAGACTCAAAGAGGAATGGTGGCTGCCAGGGGCTAAGGGAAGGGGGAAATGGGGAGTTACTAATCAATGGGCACAAAGTTTCAGTTAAGCAAGATGAATAAGTTCTAGAGACCTACTGTACAGCACTGTGCCTACAGTTAACAATACTGTATGGAACACTTAAAATTTTGTGAAGAGGGTAGATCTCATGTTAAGTGCTCTTACTACAGTAAAATGAAATAAAATAAAACAAAATAAAATGATTAATAGTCAATGTAAATTAAAGGAAGAATAGTAACCTATTTTTTACCCATTAGATTCACTTAAAGTTTAAAGGGCAATAACATTCATAGCTTAGGAGGAGAAGTCATCCTTAGACTTTGTTCATTTGAGTACGAGTTGCTTCAAACTGGAGGAAATGATCTGGAAATGCATTAAAATTTAAAATATGCATACTTTTGAACTAGCAGTACTACTTTTGGGACTTTGTCCTGTTGTAATCAAACACACATGTACCTAAGATAAATGTATGAAGGCGTTTATTGCGGCATTGTCACAGTAAAAAACTAGAAAAAACCTGAATAATTAACCATAATCAATTATAATAAAATGTTTTTCAACAATAAAAAAGAGATATTAATCCCTCTGTACAATGATTCAAATAAAGCTTTAGTATGTTATATATTTATATTTATTTACATTTATATGTAGTATATTGTATAATGCAGTACATCTTCACTTTTTAAAAATATGACAAAATCCTAGTGGTGAGCTGATAACATGAAGCTGTTTCTACCTACTTGAACACACTCCATAGTCAGCTGAAAAATACAAAGATTTTGCACCTCCTTTCCCTTTGTACTCAATGGACAAAGGACAGTTAAAGAAATTTTCCTTTCTCTTCACACCACCCAGAAAAGTGTAACACAACAGGCATACTCACTTTGCAATTGGGTACTCCCACATGTATCCCCAGCCTCCATGCAGCTGCACGCAGTCATAAGCTACACTGTTCTGTAACTCAGATGCCCTAGATGACCAAAATAAAAAGCAGAAAAGGAACATTTGAAATGAATTTTCATGAGATGTTTTACAATCAGGAAACAAATTATTTATGATTGTTTAAATGCTTACATTTATCAAACAATTAAAATTAGGCATATTAGCCAACCAGAGAAGATTGATATAAATTCCACGTGAAATAAATCTCAAGAGAATTTTCATATAACAAATACTTTCTTCATCAATTATACTTCTGGCTGGGTTTTTGTTAAGTCTAGAAACAAAATGTAGAAAGCTTAGACTATTTATTAGGTGTTGGCTACCTTAAGCCTGAAAAGAATATAGTAAAAACTTGAATTTGGTCTAATTTATGCAGATTCTCTATGTGATCTAAGTTAACTGAATAATTATACAGTCACCTATTTTCTTTTGCCTTGTGTAATATGTGTTTTTTTCTTCAAATGTGTCACTTCCTACCTAAAGGTTGCAATTCTGAATTTTAGTAACGGAAAAAAATGTTTTTTCATAAATAAACTGAAAGTAAAAGTGAAAACCTAAGAGGGCAGACCTCTATTAAAGTACCTACTATCATATAGGAAACTTATTAAAGATTATTTGGGAATTATTATTCCTGAAGTACATGTATATTAACATGAGGTGCTTGAGAAATACCCTTTTCTGATCTTATCACAACAATTTTAACTATTGTTAAAATCCATGAGATGGCTGGTAGGAACTTTATTCATCTTAACATAAAATACAAGTTAGTTCAAAATCTTTTCAACTTACTTTCAACAGTGGGAAATATAAAGAAAAGGTAAGCATAGACACATTTTCCTATAAAAAATAATTTTTAACTCAAGCCATAGGACAGGTCAGGATGTTCCTGAGAAATACAGTAACAATATGATGATTAACAGACAAGGTTCAGGGGGCAATGATATTTGGAATTCTATACATTTTTGTATTTGGCGAGTATTTTAGTAAAATATTTGCTGGGTTAAAACTACTTGCTCCCTCTGCTCCAATATGAAACACCAGTATGTCTATAAACCTGGTGTTTTCAAAAAACAAAAAGGCCAACAGATATCCAAATATCTCTTTTTCCAAAAATATCTAAAATATTTTTACTCTTTTTCCCACTAGTCAAAAAACTTGCTCTAAAATGTAAATGTAAAACGTCTCCCACAAAAGTGCAAGTTTCTAGTAATTCCACATGACTTTTCAACCTGGCAACTTTATTATTTTGGAATCATTACATAAACCACTATTCTGCATATTTCCCCATTCTACTTCTGACTGAACACAAGTTAATGAATAATGACAGGAATTTTTTCCAGGTTATTTTTGGGCTAATGAGATGTGAGAATGTTTGTTTTTAAAACAGGAAACAAAACCCATTTCCAGAATTTGATTTAAACTATGTTCTTAAATCCTAAAATACACAAAAGCCTTATAGGGATCTTTTTTCATTAACACATCTTTAATACCATTGCTAATCATCTTTAATACAAATGAAAGTCATTCTATACTACATTTTTTTTTCCTTTTGCTTAACAGAGCATGTACAACTTTTGATTGGACAGTCAAATCTTCAGAAATTTTTCTTAGATATGGAAAACATCTTAAATAGAAAAATCCTGCCCAATCTACTCCTTTCACAGATATCAAAATGTTGGCCCAGAAATAATTTAATTTAATTGCAGTTATTTAATGAAAGAATTGGGACTCTATCTCAGGACTCTAAGTATTACTGTAATTTTGTGATCTCACTATACTGCCACTCTTCAGATAATTTGAGATTAAACTACTATTTGAATGAACTAATCAGTCATCCTATTTTAGTCTCTTAATATTTTACTTTCAATGGCAAGCTAAAAGTTAAAAACCAACTTGAGTAAGTTTTAGCACATTATAAATTTATATGTTTAATGGGGCCCTTCAGCATTTTTTAAAAAGGTGGTTCTTATTGCTAGTTTTCATTTACTTAGCCTTCTTCCTTTAAGACCCTCAAGGCTGAGTGTCAAGTTGGAGGAATTCCATAACAATCTGTGCAAACACCACATTTTAATTACCATAGCATGCATACCAATATTTCGCCATGGAAGCAGTGGCAGAGTCCAGACGTTTCGTTTCATGCAGCTGGAGACAGCTGTCCACAAAAGCTCTGGTTACACAAATGTGTGTTTTTAATTCTGCTAGCTTATGCTGCACTGTCTTGAGTTTAAAGGAAATGAAAGGAAAAGATGAGCATAGGAGAAGAGCATATTTTGAGTCACTTAGCATATCAAAAATTATACAGTAAAATATCTTTAGAGCAAAACAAAAGTGGAATTACTGTTTTTTTTCTCCAAAAAGAGGCATATGTTAACTAAACAGCTCAAATTAAAAACCCACTATATTTCATTGCTAAGAAAACTTGTACTAAAAGATAAGATGCAAAAGTAGATAAATAGATAAATAACATTTCATGTTTTAGGTTAAAAAATTTAGACCATCTAGGGAACTTTTTGAAAAACAGCATGACTTTAATGGGTGAACACCATCTTGAGGTACAGTCCTTTAGGTACAGCTGTTGAAAACACCTATTTTTGTCCAGAATCTAAATCCATGAAGAATTTTTCTCTATTAATGAAATTAAGTATACACATTTTCTGCTTTTTTGTCTGGGAGTAAAGTAATAAAATAACAAGCTGGAGGGACAACATCAAAAATATTTATTAGACATTATTATTTTATATTGCAAAGTATTTAATCTAGATCTGTAGAATTCAATGGGAGAATAACAGAATTAGAACACTCATGACATCAAAGTCCAGTACCCCCCAACCTCTTCCACCTTTCCCTGCCCTCCCTCTTATCTCTTTCAATAGCTTGCACAGTCTCTAACTTGAACTGAATGGTCTGGAATTGTCAGCGATAACATACACATATACCTCCTCCTGCTGGCCACAGACAACCAATAGTATTCTTGGAAATCATTCTATCTAGACCATCCTCAATTGTTCTTGATTGCTCTAACTTCAATCAAATTTTCTTGCATTCCTGACTCTTGGCTCTCACACCTTGAACTCTGAGTTTTCATGTGGTCTCTTTGGCACCAACTCTTGAACCACCTTCAGGAAACCGGCTTGAATTTGAAATACTACTGGCTTTCCACTTTGGGTAACCTCCAAAAATACACCCTGTTCTACTTGAGCTCAAGTTCAAGGCTCAGCTATGGTCAGCTGGCTCTATCTTCCTTGTGGAAATTCAGATAGGAACAGAGTTTTGATCATTCTGCTTGGAATTTATGAGTGAGACCTTCACTGTGGCTAATAAAAGGCATGGAAGTTAATGACAGTGGCACTAACTTGGTGGCACAGTGAAACTCAAACTAGAAATTATGAACGCACCCAACGTACGTAATGGCAAGTCCAAAGCCATGATTGCATTCTCAGAAGAAGGCTTCCTGGACCAGATATTCAGAGGATGTTGACCTGCCTTTGCTACTTGTTACAGCAATCTCAAACCACAAAACCAAACCCTTAAAAGCATCATTGTAGTGGAGACAGTTTGGGTTCTTACCATTTCTGGAAAAGAGTAGAAAAGGAGTATAAGACGACCCAGGACCAGGCAAGACCAGGGTGTTGTCAGCTGGAGAAGGAGCTCTGAGGGACAGACTCCTCATATGTGTATGAACATAACTACTACGCTGATGGAAAACCCAAACTGACTGCCTTTCCCATGGGCTTACTCCATCCTGTTCTAGAAATAGACAATGTGACTGGCATCTAATGATTCTAAAGCCAAGCAGTGGGGAGGCTGGCACCACACTTTTCCACCTCTTGTATCCTGGCCTCTAATTTAGAACATGCCAGGTTTACCAAAACTTTCTTCCTCTCTCATACTTTCTCTTACTTTTTCTACCTCCCTTTCTATCCATTTCTATTTAATGAGGCCAAATCTCTAACCTTTAATCAGCACAAATTTTCCCACCCCCACCCCACACATCCAAGTGTACTCACAGAAGAATCTGAAGATAACAGGAAATGAAAAAGCAGGGGAATACCCTTCCATATATTGAACACAGATGACTAACATATTCCATGAAAATCCCTGAAACTGAGGTCTTGGCTTACTCTTGGTGTAGGTCAATGACACTGCCCATGACACTTCATTTGGAACATAAGGGGGAATCTGACAATTCTCAAGATACTACTGCACACCGCCTCCCCACCCTGCGATGGCACATTTGAGAAATTACTATTTACAATATGAGAGATTCAAGATCTCTAAGCCCAATTATCTCATAAGAGAGGTGTTTCTATGGAAATGCTAGGAGCTTCTAGAAGCTGAAGTTAAATTTCAGACCAGAATGGGCTCATTTAGAAAATTCTTGCTTCAGTGCATTCAGGTCAACAGGTTTGACAGAATTAATGCCAGCAAGAGTGCATAAGTTACTCTCGGGGGGATAAGAGATAAAATACTTACATACTCTTGGCATTGAGTTGGGTGTTACCAAACAGATTTAGTCTTTGCTCTTCACTGCAAACACTGCATCATGCTTTCAGAAATTGTTCTCTAATGAATGGTAGGTAATAATTGTACCACACATTATTAGCAGGTGCTTTTGGTGAATGATCAGCATGCTCACAGCAATATTTTTTAACATTCATTAATAGTCACTCATAGATAATACTGCAGCTAGCATTTTATTTAAAAAAGTTCCCCTAAAGTTGCAAAGTGGATCAGATGGCATCTCTTTAAGAGTTCTGAATAACACAGTTCTTAGAATCATGGAATTGGAAGACCCCTTGGAGAAGTTATTGAGCCCAGTATTCCATTTAAACATCACCATTAGGTGTACTCTAATATATTACAACTCAAGTATAAACTACAACAACTTAGGTTTGCTACCTGATTTTATAGTTAATTAACCCCACACTCAAGGTCTAAGAACGAAATATTCCCTTTTTGGAGAAATGTAAAGAAGAAATGTTATTTGTTGCCTCTCCTATTTTTTCCCTAATACTTTGTCCCCTTAGAATCAAGAGCACATACCACACAAGAAATAACTAAAGCTTGTGTTAGAAAAGAACACTGAACTTTCACTTCATTGCCCATGGGTGAAAGAGGTGAGAACAGAAAAAGTCTATCTACCTTAGATTTCTGGGTAGTAAAACTAGTGAATGCATTAAGAGTGTAGGTTCCAGAGTTCAAATACTTTTTTAATCTTGTGCATGTTATTTAACCTCTTCATGCCTCAATATCCTTATCTGTAAAATAAGGATAAATATAATATTTATTATATGGAGTTGCGAAGAAAAAAAAGACAATCCATGTGGCACAGTGCCTGGCATATAGGGAACATCAATCAATGACAGACATTATCATTATTTAATATCTGAATTTTACTATTGTATTGTCCATTCCATAGAAAATCATGAGACTTGACAGCAGCTATGGAGAGTATGGATGAGACAACATGAAAATCCTGTAACTATCGCAACTTAAGTATGGTAGGTCTCCATTCTAAAAAGAAAGTAAATTTTAGGGACTTCCCTGGTGGTGCAGTGGTTAAGAATCTGCCTCCCAATACAGGGGACACAGGTTTGATCCCCTGTCCGGGAAGACCCCACACGCCGCGGAGCAACTAAGCCCGTGGCCCACAGCTACTGAGCCTGCGCTCTAGAGCCCACGCACCACAACTACTGAGCTTGCGCTCTAGAGCCCGCTAGCCGCAACTGCTGAAGCCCGCGTGCCTAGAGTCCGTGCTCCGCAGTAAGAGAAGCCACCACCACGAGAAGCCCGCACACCGCAATGAAGAGTAGCCCCCGCTCGCTACAACTAGAGAAAGCCCACGCACAGCAATGAAGACCCAATGCAGCCACAAATAAATAAATAAATAAATACATAGCATCACAATTAAGTTAAAAACTCAAGATCTACTAAAAAAAATTTTAAAAAGAAGAAAATAAATTTCGTGAAACGCATGCAAGTGGTCAGAAAGGCTCAAAATTCAAGAATATCAAAGAGAAAGGAAACTGAATCGTTATATGGTCATAAAAATGAGATTTTGCCAAATATAATATATAACATTTAAAGGTCTCCTATTTCAATTTAATACTGGAACCATTGTATATCCAGCTCTGTAGCAGGAGGTATAAGCACTTATTGGTTATTCATCTTCTCTGAATACATATCTAGATTGAATATGAAAATATTATTCAAAGATACTTATTTATATAAAAAAGAAGATTAGAAGAAATATCTCAGAAATCTCAGAACCACATATTTACTGGGAAAACAATACGGCTCCCGCCAATGCTATAGATACGTGTGGAAGCAGAATGCTACTGCCACCTAGTGAAATTTTAGTAAACTACCTTTGAAAGAAGGCAGCAATAAAATGGCACTTGCTTTGAAAAGGATTAAGAATATTTATTTTCTTTTTGCTATCAAAATACATATATACACATATATATTATTAAATAAATAAATATTTTGGAAGAAACTTTTCCTCCTATGTGTAAATATTATACCGATTTTCTAGTTTTTTTTCATGGTTAAATGTCAAATAACATTTAATGTTCTGAGCTATACAAGCAATCTCGGTAATATTATAGTCATTTTTGTTGTGATTTTATATGAAGTTCATAAACGCAGGAAGTGTAGATTACCAAGGGGATGGAAAAATATGTCTGTTTGGTTCACTTTTTATAGTATCCAGAATAGGGCTAAAGGCATGAGTATTTTAATAAACATTTTGAGAAGCAAATGACATTAATTCCACTTCGGATACAGTTGGGAAAGTCAGAGTGATACCAAGTAGTATCACTCTCTTTGTGTTGCTAGGAGGTTATAATGTGTATTTCCAGAGTCATGCCTATCAAATTACATTTGAACACACAACCTTCAGAAGGCAATCAATACATACTTGCTCAGTGAAACAAATCATGTATATCAACATTTCTCAAAATGAAAAAATTACATGAAAAAGAAATGTAATTTATCGGTAAGAAGATTCATGCATCGATAACAAAGAAACAGAAATATGATTGCTTTATGGTAGCCTAGTGCAATCAGCTGTACTGCATGATTTATAAGTGTTTGTGTGCATAAGTTTTGATAAATTTAACTTTTCACAATAAATTTCTGTATATTTTATGGTAGTAAATGATAAAATTGACTAGTATCTACACATATTTTATGCATTCGTGCCATACCTTTATTCTTAATTTTTTCGATATTTCTAGGCTATACAGTTCGTCTGCACATTTTAAGTTGCCACAAATCTCCAAAAGTTTTTCCAATGTATTTATTGAAAAAAATCCACATGTAAATGGACCTGTGCAGTTCAAACCTGTGTTGTTTAAGGGTCAACTGTAATAGCTAACTTTAATGAAAGCTCGCTTTGCCAGGCAATATTCTAAGCACTTTATTAGAAGCGTATTGTCTCACCTAATCTTCATAACAACTCTATGAGGTAGCTACTCATATTACTCACATCTTAACAATAAGAAAGTACTTCTGAGAGAGATAATACAACTTGCATAGACCACAGAGACTTAAGTAGCTGTACTAGGATTTAAACCACACCTGAACTTAACTTCTATAATGCTGTCCTAAAAAGTTAACAAAGTATTTCATCTTTCCCTTTCCCTTCACAACACCTTTCAGCCAAGACATTCCACTTAGAAATTTTCAATTAGACTTCCAACTCCAGTTTTTTTGATGACTGCATTACTTAAAAGCTGTTCCTTCATTTTAAGGAGAGACTAGAGGGTCTAAAATTTGATTGATATTTTAGTGATTATGGCTACCATATACTGAGTTCTTCTGCAAATAACTTAAACTTCTTGGCAAAACCCAGGAAGTTTAAACACAATCATCCACCTTCTCTGTGCTTGAACCTGGGGAGCAAAACCCTTTTAGTAAAGCTAATACACAAAAAAGCAGGAGATTCCGCTATAAGTGCACGATCACTAACCTGATTTGGGTCCTCAATACTGCCAGGAAGCTTACTGTAAGTGTCTCTAGTTAGTTCAGTCTCTCACTCTGAAGAAGGTATTTCAAACCTTCCTTACCTCCATGCCCCATTCACTCACATCTCTTTCTTCCCTATTGATAAGGAAAGATACGGAAGTCTCTGGAAGAGAGCTTTTGCAATTTTCTACCAACGGAGCTGAACTCTTGCTCATCCTTTCCTCCTTCCTTCCTGTTTCAGTGGAGGAAACTCCTCTCCTGTCAGGATGGGAAGGCCTATCTTTCCATGTATTGAAACTTTGGCATCCACACCTTCACACTGTCTCAAAGATCATATGCAGTTAATTATGCTCTCCATACCTACAATCTTTCCCTCTTTACTAAATCCTTTGTCTAGGTATTAAAATATGCTCTAGCATTCTCATCCTAATAATAATAACAAAAATTAATAATCTCCAAATATTTCACTTGATCTCCAGATATTTCCCTCCCTCCCTCCTCACCCTCCTCTTCTTGCCTTCTAGTTACCATCCTTTCTCTCAGCTACTTCACAGCCAAACTCAGGAAAGAGTTGCCACTCATCAGTATCTTGACTTCCTCATCTCCATTCACTGCTCTACTCACTGGGGTCTGGCACCACACCAGTCCATTAATGGCTCTTATGAAATAACCTCCATATCATTATGTCCAATGGGCACTCTTTGACCTTCATCTCATTTTCCCTCTAAGTAGCTTCCATCCACTTGAAATCCTCTTTTCTCTTGGCTACTACAACAATACTTGCCCGATTTGCTTTCTCCTTTCTAGCTGTCTCAGTTTTCTTTGTAGGCTCTTAGTTTCCTATCCTACCTTTAAATCTTGTAATTTTTTTCTCAGGACTCTGTCCTAGGATCTCTTTTGTCTTAATCTCTACTCTCTCCCTAAGTGATCTCATCCACTTCCATGGATTCTAATGTCACCGTGGATGAAAAATGTTGCCTGCCACATAGATAAACAATGGATGTTGCAGCCATCAAGCCAGCAGCCACTGCAGCAGCCCCCAAATGTGCACCCTGAGGGGAGTCAGGATGGAGAAAAGCAGGATACTGGCCCTAGATAGTTAAGGTGCATATCAGAGGAGTCATTTCAATGAGCACAGACTCTTGGATCTTCCCATACATAGAAAAGTGATAAGTTCATTACTTTGAGAAGCCTGGTTTTCTTTAATTAACAGTGATCTTTTGATGTTCCGACCACCTGGTTTCTGTTGCAAGACTCCTATGTACCCTGGCTCCTCCCTTACCGCTTTGGAACTGTCCCTCAGAGCTATCTGAGAGGCTGTATTTCGTGCTTACATGCTTAGTGCTGTGCACCAAATAAAACACAATTCTCAACTTTTAAGTTGTGCATATTTTTTCAGTCGATACCACCTGTATGAAAATTACTCCATATTCATGTTTAGCCTAGACCCATCTCAGATGAGTAAACTGATACTATCTAATACTAATGACAAGCTTACCTGTATATGTGCGATTGTTTTCCCAAAAGCTTTTCTTTGTTTAACGTAGTTCCTGGTTTCTTCAAACATGAATTCACTGGCTGAAACTGCCAACTCAGCAATCAGTAGCCTTTCCTATAACCCCAAAATTAGGTCTTGAACATTATTCTAATTACACAAGTGATTTTCACATGATTTCAATGAAAATAAATTGCATAATCTTTATAAAACTCCTAAAGATTATTTCTTAACTCTTTATAAGAAAAGACTCCCCCTGAGATTTCTAAGACTATTTTGATACATATATGTCTCTAAAAAAAATTTTATTTTTATGAATGACTGTCTTTATATAGGTATATAAGTAATTTATTTTCCTCTTCTCTTTACTCATCTATGGGAAAAGAAATTCCAAAGTTGTCGATTTTTATTTATTGATCTCTGCATACCACACATCTAATATACCTGAGGAAATCAACATTTTTAAAGGGCATAGGTTGAATTAGTGCAAAGCAGCCATAGTCAGTTTAATTCCATCTTGCTGGTGATTTTCATATTCTATTCTGTGCCAGTGACCCTAGTCCTTGTCCCATTTCATGTTTAGTGCATGCTGTGATTGTCACCAGACAGATGCATCCTCTTATGCTGACACTCCAAAAAACACGGAAGTGAGGGCTGACCCTATTTGGCTAAAACTTTTTAGTCTGAACTTAACAGCTTTCTTTGATTCCCAGGTATTATTAAAAAAGAACAACCCCCCCCCAAAAAAAAACCTGGTAAATATTTTGGCTGATATTTCGTTACAAAGAGCTAAAAATTCTTGATTTGTAGTTAAGACACTAAAATCATTCCAAGAAGGAATCATAGAACTGAAAATCTTATTTTCCTGATTCACTTATAAGCTTTGATTGGATATCCCTGAGTTCAGTTATTCACATGTCCAGCCTAAAAAAGTCATATATTTTTTTTTACAACTTCAAGTTATACTCAAATGACTGGCTATATCACAAGTTTTGTATGCATGGATTTATATAGTTCTATATTATTCTATTCCAGTCCATTATCTAATCAAAAGACGGACTCTTTAATACTTCTGACCTGTGGAAGCTCTTGCATGAGGTAATAGAAGCCTTTATTCTCTTCTCCAAGTAGGGCACGCGCTGGCAAACGTACATCTTCAAAGAATAATTCTGCAGTATCCTAAGAGATCATACAATTGAATACAGAATTATCTCACTGAAATCTCCCAATAACCTGATGAGGTGATTATTATTTCCATTGAAAAAACAAAAACAAAACAAACTGGAAGCCAAGTTGGAGTGGTTAATGATCACAACTGGTAAGTGGTAAACCAGGGATTCAAACCCAAGTCTATCTGATTCCAAAAGTGGCTTTCCCACTGCAATACACTGTCATTCTAGCTCTAATACCGTCCAATTCTGCAGGTACTGAGGACTAAGGATTTCTAATGCATATCAAGTAAAACATGTTTTTCTTTTTGGTAATGAAAAATTACCAAATAATTACCAAATAGTAGAAAAAATATTTTCTGTTCTTATTTCATAATTTTCTTCAATTTCAAAAATAGAGGGTATTATCATGCAGTTAATTTTCTAAAGCAGATTTTCAAAATACCCTGATTCACTTCAATTGCTGACCACAGTTGCATAAACAGTGGAATAAATTTCCATAATCATTTCTGAAAAGCATATTTTAAGAATCCAGCGTAGGAAGGAAGGTATGATTGTGCTATATGTAGTTCCATATATAAAGCATAATTGAGTAAACTCAATTATTTATAAATAATAAATATGAATTATATTTATAAATGATTTATATTATGAAAACAAATTTACATTTTGACTTACCTGGGCTTTTAGTCCCATTTTATGTAGCTTTCGTCCCTTGACAAATCCTTTCATTCCATTTTCCACCAGAAAAAGGCTAATGCCATGGGCAGGAGAGCGAGCATCACGATTTGTGACCGCCACTACGATCACAACGTCACTTAGCCACCCATTAGTGATGAATACCTGAAAAACCCCAAGTATACTGTGATGCTCCACAATAACTCAGGTCCATGTGTAAGTCATGATCAGGGGAAAGTATACTCAAGAAGACTAAACCGGACAAAACATGCTTCATACCTCTCTCTGTACTCTCTCCGAATATCTGCAGTGTTGATTATTCATACATGAGGTTAGTAAAGAGTAGGGGGAAATTATCCAATGCTTCAAAGAATGAACTCTATTCATTTTCTTCCCACTATTAGTATTGTAAATAATAATAATAATTAACATTATTATGTTCTTTTCCAATTAAAACAAAATTGTCTATAAAAATGATAAACCATATTTTAGAAGTTTCAGGTGAGAAAACAGAATCTCCTTTGAATGGCACGATACTATTAAAGTATTTGCACTTTCAGATTTATCAGTTTTTGAAAAGGCATAGTTTCGATTTCATGATGGATGGCCTACCTCTTTCCAAATGGCCTAAATAAGGAAGATGCTGATTAAGAAGGGATAAAATAACAGAGATATTAGTTTATCAGATAGTATTTATTCAGAAAACAAATATACACAGAGCAAATATGAATAATTATCTTTTCACTCTGTATCTTTCCTGGGTCCTCTCAGCCACTTTCCATGGCTTTAGTTGCTATCCATATGCTGATGACTCCAAATCTTTATCGAAGCCAAATTTCTTGCTAGGTTCCAGACCTGTATACACACCTGCTTCTGGATAGTTTCACCTGATGACTCAAGGAATACCCTACTCCTATTTAATCACCCCTACTCCTATTTAATCTTGAGTATCAATCTATTTTCCCTGTGTCAGTGAACGGTGTCAGTAAATCACATTATTATCCTGCTTCATATTCAATTTGACATCTAGTTCTCTCTAACCCATTTCAACACTTTTTAAATCCAGTCACTTCCTTTCACTTCTATTGCCATTACCTTATTTTGGGCCTCATCATTTCCTGGTTAAGTTCCTACAACTGATCTCTATGCAACTCTATTATCCATCATGATGTCAGAGGGATCTTTCAAAAATGCAATCTAATCATACTACTTTCACATCTGAAAATTTTTGAATACCTCATCATAGCTTCAGGATAAATTCTAAATCTTAGCAGGGCATATAAAACTCATCACAAATTGGCACTAGCTTACATTCCTGCCTTATCTCTTATCCAATTTTCCCCTCACTTGTTTTCTGTAGATTAACTCTACTGCATTACTTGCTGTCCCCCATATTCTAAGTTCTTCCTCATCTATGGGTCTTTGGAAATCTTGTTTCCTCTACTTGGGGGGCTCTTTCCCAACTCTGCTACAATGAATCCTACTCAACCTGGACAAAGTTCAGACACCACCTCTTCCAAAAAGTCTTTCCAGGGAATTCCCTGGCGGTCCAGTGGTTAGGACTCCACGCTTTCACTGCCGAAGGCGCAGGTTAATCCCTGGTCAGGGAACTAAGATCCTGCAAGCCACGCAGCGCGGCTGAAAAAAACAAAAACAAAACGTCCTTCCAAATTCCCCAAGCTGGGTTAAGTGTTCCCATAGCATCCTGAATTTACCATCATCTTAGCATTTTCCAAGCTAGATTCAAATGATCTAATTTTGCCTCTGTCCCTTTGAAATAGTACAGGTATAAAATGGTGTTGGTTACTCTCATCACCTACCATCCATGTCCTTTATAATAAGATTTATGCTCTAAAATCCAGAGCACTGATTCTTACAAATAATGGGAAGTGGGCTAATGATGTTAGTGTTATCTACATGACAGCAAATGAAGGCAATGATGATGGTATGGTTGTAAGTGACACAACAATAAAAGACTCTCAACATCTCTCTGTACTAGGAGCTCCTTGAGGGCGGGGACTATTTCCTATTCATATATCTATCCTCAGTGCTTAGTATAGTATTTGGCATATAGTAGGCCTTCAAGGATGTTTGTTGAATAAATGAGAAAAATATATTCCTCAAAAATAATTCTAGGGAATTCCCTGGCGGTCCAGTGGTTAGGACTCTGCTCTTCCACTTCAGGGGCACAGGTGTGATCCCTGATCAGGGAACTAAGATCCTGCATGCCACACAGCGGGCCAAAAACAAAAAAAAAATCATGGTAAAAATTTTTTCTACAGTGTTTCTCCATTACACCACTCTCTTCCTCAAAAACCATTCAGGTCTCCCAATTTCCTAACTGTCTAAGATAATAATGACCATTTGTGTAGTTGCCACAGTTGAATTGCTGAAATAGTGCTTTTTTGTTTGTTTTTAATCACAGAGCACCCAGGAATTAGTACCTTTATGTTACTAATATCTAATGTGAGTATTTCTACCATGACTGATCCTCTTTCCTAATAAAATTATAAGAGAATTCTCTTTGTAAGAAAGGGCTTTCTTGATTTCTTTCCTAATTATGACAGTCAAAACTTTTAATAGGGCTGAGATTAACCCTAGTGAGGTCAATATTTTTTTTATTTTTATTTTATTTTTTAGTATTGAATGCCTATGCCATACGCTCTTTGTAGATGTTGTGTAGATAGTACATAAAGAAAAAGTGTTATAAAGAAAAAGGGAAAAAAAAATCTTCCATGAGTCCATCATATAAATATCATTGTGAACTTCCTTTCTGGTCTTTTTTTCTTTTAATATAGTTGAAATTATTCTATATTTACATTTTATATGCATACTTCACTTAAATGTTAGTATCGTCTTTTCACTTAATATAATTATTTTCCTATACCACTAAAAATTTTGTGTTGATGCTTTAATGGGTGCATATTAGATCATCTTATTGATGTAGTATATTTACTTACTCATTCTTTTACTTTTGCTTCCTCTAAAGTTTTTGTTTTTCCTAATAGAATTTTTGAAAATCAGAGGTACTTTCCTGGGTGGTTCCCACTGAAGAGTCTAATTGAGCAGACTGGGCCTGCTGGGCCTTTCTAAAGCTGGAGTCATAGAAGAGCGTGGTTCCCATTTCACTTTTCACCAAATACCCTATTCTGTCAAAACAAGCCCTTCTGTGTGCAAAGAGTTAATTGACTATATATCACAGTTAGTGCTTTATTATAATCCTTAGTATGAATAATGTAGATGAATATTTCATAAAGTATATTTGAAAAACAACAGTAACTCAAGATAAGTCTATAAAAAGAGAA
Organism: Delphinapterus leucas; assembly: GCF_059928025.1. Lineage (NCBI taxonomy): Eukaryota > Metazoa > Chordata > Mammalia > Artiodactyla > Monodontidae > Delphinapterus > Delphinapterus leucas. Next base: position 26,865,407 of record NC_143136.1, on the reverse strand, counting down.
TTTCCTAGGGCAAAAGACATACTATATCCAACTCTTAGAAGTTCATGATGCGTATCAGTCTCTCAGAAAGTGAGAAGTAGAGCATGTTTTCCAAATTTATTTGACATCACAGACATTGTTTTTCTGTATAATAACTATGAAACTAGATAATGGAATGGTCTTTAGAACTGGGCTACTCAAAACGTATTCATCAGACTGATGAACAGTTTGTCAGTCCACAAACTGTTATTAGTCCTTAACAATGTAAGTACGGAAAGTGACTGTTTAGAAAATTTCATAGCAATTTAAGTGTCACAACATTCAAGCTTGTGATTTTGCAAATGCGAAGGTATTAGTCTAAAACTAATAAATATTTTTTAAACGTTGAAGGAACAAAAATTAGCTCTTCACCAGGCTTTGAAACATTTTTAGCAAGGTTTCCTTAGTGTAGACAATGAATATCTTTTCTTCACTTAATATTCAGTCAACAACAAATAGTTACTGAGTGTATACCAGACACAGTTTTAGGTAAACAAAAACCTCTGCCATCAGTGATATTAGATTCTGAAGGATATATTTACTTCTGAGCCTGTCTGTAACCTTAATCAGAGGTGCTCTCCAATCTTATCAGTGGGTTGATGTGAGGCTCAGAAGCGTTGAAGGGCTCTCAAATTCCATCAGAAATATCTTTCCTAACATCTTTTGAAACTCTTCTTGATATTTATTTATAAGTCTTTTCTTCCACTTCTTACCAACATCAAATTCATTAACTATTAACTCTTTGTCCCCTATTTGGACAATGTGAACCTCACCTTTTCCTTTTCTGGTTTGATAAGGGCTGTTTGGAAGCTAAAACGTTTTTCATATTAGTGAGGGGGCATGCAAAAGGAACACAGAAGAGGAATAGATCTCACGTAACATAAATGTTGTACAATTTTTACTGTCTCCAAAACAAAGCAGTTCAATTCCTGTGCCAACTCAAGTAAACTCAGTTCCTGTGTGAGTCCCTAGATCTGAGAGACTCAATGATGAGTAGTCTTTGAGGCTTTGTTACCCACAGCATGACTCCGGGGAGGAGGGCTATGGAAGCCCATCTTTACACACCTTGCTTCCATTGAGAATCCAGTCACTTCCATCCTTTCTGGCATTTGTTCTCACTCCTTGCAAATCACTATAATTGAGAGGATAAAAAATTCATTAATTGGTAATAAATGAACTATGTAAATGTTATGTAAGTATGTATCTATTGTGATAATTCAAACTGGTTACACCATTATAAAAATTGACATTTAACTAATATTAGGAACGTTCACACAAATGCACTGAAAAGTCATGTCTGACATATGCTAAACTATTTATACAAATGAATATTTGATTGAGATTACATAGACTAACCAGATTTTATAGAGCATAACAAGGCCCAACTAGCTTCCAAGACCCTCAGACTGGACTCAGAAGACATTTCAATGCCTACTATATACCTCAGATTATTTGCCCATGTACCTTTCCTGCCTTTGTTCACTTTGGTTCCTTCCCCTATCTCTACTGTTCAAAAGCTTAGCTATTTAAAAGACTATGTCGGAAATTCCCTGGTGGTCCAGTGGTTAGGACTTCGTGCTTTCACTGCTGAGGGCCCAGGTTCAATCCCTAGTCAGGGAACTAAGATCCCACAAGCCACGTAGCAGCATGGCCAAAAAAAAAAAAAAAAAAGACTATGTCTCAAATGCTACGTCCTCTAACAAGCCTGCTCTACAAGTAGAATAGGTTATTTTTCTAGATATAAACTAAACAAATATTCTTAATTTAATATGAAAAATACAGGCAATATTCAAGACAAAGGAGAAAAATGAAAAAATTTAAAAAAACAATTTTACCTTCTGTAATAAACATTTAAAAAATACAACCTTCCAGTATTTTTCTATGGAAACAGATACACAGATATATATATGTATTTTTATAAAATTGGAACCATACATATGATGCTGATCTTTTAATAATATCTAACGTTTTTCTATAAGAAAACTTTTAGTAGTGGCATAGAATTTCATCATATGAACTACTGTTATGATATATATTTTTAAACACACAAGAATATTATTTATTTCCACAAACAAGTATTCCGTCTCACTTTTTGGAAACATTGACAGCCTTCTTCATTTATCTTTTAAGAGAGATTTCTTTACAGTAGGAAATCCAGCAGGTAGGATTCAATAATAGATGGTTTCAGGGAGACAACTGGAAGTGGTGGTGCATCTAAAAGACTGGAGAGCTCATATCCCATCTAAAGGGCTATGTCCCAGCCAACAGGAATAAGGAATCAGAAATAAGAAAAACATAGTATTGTCAGATGTTCCAAATTTTCAAGAAAATCCAGGAATATGGATGTTTACGTACATTTTTCTGGCTTTTAAAGTTGATTCAAGGTTTGTTTTTAAATTAAATAGATTAACCAAATTAAACACATTCCAGGGCTTCCATAGGTCCTATGAACTGCCCCATTTGTGACTACTGCCTCATGCCTTTCTAGATCTCATGCCATGGTGATACAACCACTTAGAACTCAAGGGGGTAGATATCTGATATCCTTCTCTTATACACTGTAAAGTAATACAGTATGATTTCTAAAACTAGAAATTAAGGGGGACATTGACAAACTCAATCATGACCAAAGATCAGGGAAGGGACCTGAAACCAAATGCATTGGATTCATCATGAATCTTTTAAAGCAATCTGCTATTGTTGAAGACTTAGGTAGTTTCCACTTCCAATTTTCAAAGATATCCTACAATGAACAGCATCATATATTAAATAGTCCACATCACTTATTTTGTGAAAATTTTCTGATTCTCCTTTTTGTACATGGACTTTGTATTATATATCCCATGGCACTTTATCACTCTCTGTATCATGCTGAATAATGACCCTTAGAGATAGCAGGTCCTAACCTCTGGAACCTGTTAAGTGTTACCTTATATGGAAAAAGGGTCTTGCAGATGTGATTAATTTAGGACTTTGAGATGGGAAGATAATTCTGGATTATCTAGATGGGTCCTTAATGCAATCACAAGTGTCCTTGTGAGAGAGAGGCAGAGGGAGATTACACAGACTAAAGAGGGACATTACAACATGCCCACAGAGGCAGAGATTGGAGTCATGATGCCACAAAGCAAGGAATGTCGGCAGCCCCCAGGAGATGGAAGAATCAAGGAATGGATTCTCCCCTAGAACCTCTGGAGGGACTGTGGCCTTGCTGATACCTTGATTTGGGGTTGCTGATACCTTGATTTGGGACCACTGATACCAAGTTTGGACTTCCGGCCTTCAGAACCGTGAGAGAATAAAGTTCTGTTGTTTTAAGCCACCCAGTTTGTGTAATTTGTTATAGAAGCACAGAGAATTTTCAAGAAAACACAAATCAAGCAAGCCTTTGTGGGTATGTGTTGAAGTTGGGGATAAATCAAGATCTCTCACTGATACTTTTGCCTCTAGGCGAGCGCTGACATACAGTGGGTTGGAACTAAAACATACTGATCGTGAGCTAATAAGATGCAATCAGAATATTGGCCATTAGGCCAGTTATCTTAGAGAGTTATCTTAAAAGCAAAGGAAGATGATTAAATTCCTACTTCTTTCAGGTCACATTTTTAGGCAAAAAAGTAAACACAACTTTTTTTTTTGGCCTCACCGTGCAGCTTGTGGGATCTTAGTTCCCTGACCAGGGATTGAACCCAGGCCTCTGGCAGTGAGAGCACGGAGTCCTAACCACTGGGAATTCCCAACAAAACCTTTTTATCTTGGCAAAATTAAATTTCTATATTGGCCTTTAATTATAGATTTATATCTGGGAAAGATAAGTACAATTTAAGCAAATTGCCAAGTAACCCTATGGCATACTAAGACATTTAAAAATAAGCAGCACTGGGACTTCCCTGGCCGTCCAGTGGTTAAGACTCTGCACTTCCACTGCAGGGGGTGCAGGTTCGATTCCTGGTCGGGGAACTAAGATCCTGCATGCCGCACCGCAGCCATATAAATAAACAGCACCGACAAAAATTTTAAAATATCAGGGCCTGATCTTGCAGAAACAAGTCTTGAATTTTCAATTACTGCTTCTGCCACATCTGTAAGTTCTTCCTCTGCACTGCCTGTTTCCCATTGGCCTGTTAGTCACTGCTCTCTTCAACATAAGCCATTTCCCTGACCATGCTGGCTTGTCAAATTACTGTCCCCTCTCTACACTTTCTTTCGCCATATAACACACAACTCTGAAAGTATCAGTCTGTCTTTTCTGCCTCTGTTTTCTCAATACCCATCTCACTCCCTTCAAAAGTAACTTCTGTCTCTCCTCTCTCCTGAAATCACAATCAAAAGATCACCACTGGCTGCCATGACTCTTTCTCAATTCTCAACATCTCTGTGGCCTTGACATTACTAACTTCTCACTCCTTTCCTACTGCCTTTTCAAACTCACTTCCCCTCAAGCTCATGAAACAGCAGTTGTCTAGATTTCCTTCAAACTCAATCCTTCTGTCTCTGTCACTACATCTTCTGTACAGTTCCAAATGGAATGCAATGCCCAAGGTTTCCTTCTTGGTCTCCTTTTCATCCTTTCACTTTACCCCTTGAGGATCAGGTCCCACCACATGGCTGCTCTTGCAAATTTCTCAATGGTCAGATCTCAGTTTAAATATAACCACTTTTTATAGGTCTTCCCTAGCAGTCATATCGAAATATGAGTTTTTCCCTTCCCCACCAAACACACATGCACCATGAGTCTCTAACACAGCACCTTGTTTCCTTCATAGAACTTATCATAATCTAAATATATTTGTTTACATGTTTGTCTTTCTCCTCAACAAGCACACAGACCACATCTGGTTTGATTACCACTGTATACCTGGCACACGGAAGGCACTTATTAAGTAACCATCAAATGACTAAATGATTTATTCATTTCCATTGCTTCAATTCTTTCTTATCTATGAATGGTTTTAAAGCCTATTGCCACCCCCAGCCTGTATCCAGACTTCCAAATCCATATTTTTAATAGGCTGCTGGACATTTCCATGTGAAATGTCACATCACATCTAAAATTCAACGTGCCCCAAATTCAACACATATTCTAACATTTTATTTACATCACACTATGTTAATATCTCACATACAACATAAAATACAATCTGCTGTGTTGTTATTTGTATATGATAAGGCCTTATTTTCCTACTGGAATTTGAAGTTACCTAAGGTTGGAAATGACAATGTGTTCATCTTTGTATCTGTCTTAGCATATCACTCAGAGTGTTGTATAAAGCAGGTACTGAGAAAACATTTGCTGTTAAGGCATTGCTTCCAGCATTTCAAAACCAACCAAATGTTGATTTACCTTCCAGCCCCAGGCTCTGTCATTGCTATGGCACCAATACATTTCCCTGCAGTCATCTGGGGGATGAAGTGCTTAATCTGTTCTTCTGAGCCATAGTTTGCGATATAGGGCATGACAATATCCGAATGAAGACTAAAACCTGGGCCTGTGCAATTCGAATACGCTCTTAGAAAGAAAAAAGAGAAGACGGTTTAAGGCACAACGTAGTTATTTTGTTCTCTTTTTACTTCTTTGATTTCTCAGTTAGAAAAGAACAACAAAGTACTAAAGGTCCTATCACATTATGTGGTAATAGATTGTCTCCTCGCAAACCTATGAAGTTTCTGAGGGTTTTCTCTCTCTTTTTTTTTTTTTACTAACCTTTTAATTTCTGGCTCTAACATAGTAACAGTGCTCTAGCAGAGCTCAATGATCACGTATGTAATGAAATAAAAGACAAAACATTTAAAAAAATTTACCACCTATAACTGTATTACCCTAACATAGTAACTATTTTCATTTTAGCAAATGACCTTTGCCATAAGGATATACGTATTCTCATATAACTGCAGTCATGGTATAAATTTTGTACTTACAAAATTTATCACAAAAAATAGCTGCAAAATATTACAAACTGCTTCTGTACTACAATATACTTTTTCATTGTCCTACTGCTGGACATTTAGATTGCTTCCAAACTTGGGGGATTATGATCTAACATGGCAATGATGTTTGTACGTAGATATTATTTTTTATATTGGGTTGGCAAAAGGTTCCTTTGGTTTTTAAGTAAAAATAAAAGATAAATTTTTCATTTTCACCATGAACTCTATTGAACAATGTATTCACCCTTTTGTTCCATTACCTTCTGCCATTTTTCAGGCAACTTCATAATTCCATCTTCCCAAAACTTTTTATCTTTTTGAGCAAAGAACTGTTCCAGGTGCCTTTTACAGTCTTCCAAGGAATTGGATTTTTTTTCCATTAAGAGAATTTTGTAAAGACCTAAATAAATGGAAATCGAAGGTGCAATGTCTGGTGAATACGGCGGAGGAATCAGAACTTCCCAGCCAATCTGTAAAAGTTCTTGCCTGGTCATCAAAGAAACACGCGGTCTTGTGTTATCCTGATGGAAGATTATGCGTTTTCTCTTAACTAATTCCGGACACTTTTTGTCAAGTGCTGCTTTCAGTTGGTCTAATTGGGAGCAGTACTTGTTGGAATTAATTGTTCGGTTTTCCGGGAGGAGCTCATAATAGATGACTCCCTTCCAATCCAACCATATACACAACATCACCTTCCTTGGATGAAGACTGGCCTTTGGTGTGGTTCGTGGTGGTTCATTTTGCTTGCCCCATGATCACTTCCGTTCCACATTATTGTACAGTGTCCACTTTTCATCGCCCATCACAATTTGTTTTGAAAACGGAATGTTTTCATTACGTCTAGGTAGAGAATCACATGAAGAAATATGGTCAAGAAGGTTTTTTTTGCTTAACTTATGTGGAACCCAGACATCAAAGTGGTTAACATAAGCAAGCTGGTGCAAATGATTTTTCTTTTTTCTAGGAATTTTCTTTACATTTCCACTCGGCTTTAATGTATTTTTTTTTCTTATTAGTTATCCATTTTATACACATCAGTGTATACATGTCAATCCCAATCGCCCAATTCGTCCCACCACCCCAGTAGTGGGGTTGCTGGGTCATATGGTAATTCTATTTTTAGTTCTTTAAGGAACCTCCATACTGTTCTCCATAGTGGCTGTATCAATTTACATTCCCACCAATAGTGCAAGACGGTTCCCTTTTCTCCACACCCTCTCCAGAATTTGTTGTTTGTAGATTTTCTGATGATGCCCATTCTAACTGCTGTGAGGTGATACCACATTGTAGTTTTGATTTGCATTGCTCTAATAATTAGTGACGTTGAGCAGCTCTTCATGTACTTCTTGGCCATCTGTATGTCTTCTTTGGACAAATGTCTATTTAGGTCTTCTGCCCATTTTTTGGATTGGGTTGTTTGTTTTTTTAATATTGAGCTGCATGAGCTGTTTATATATTTTGGAGATTAATCCTTTGTCCGATGATTCATTTGCAAATATTTTCTCCCATTCTGAGGGTTGTGTTTTCGTCTTGTTTATGGTTTCCTTTGCTGTGCAAAAGCTTTGAAGTTTCATTAGGTCCCATTTGTTTATTTTTGTATGTATTTCCATTACTCTAGGAGGTGGATCAAAAAAGATATTGCTGTGATTTATGTCAAAGAATGTTCTTCCTATGTTTTCCTCTAAGAGTTTTATAGTGCCCGGTCTTACATTTAGGTCTCTAATCCATTTTGAGTTTATTTTTGTGTGTGGTGTATTAATTTCACTCTTTTACATGTAGCTGCCCAGTTTTCCCAACACCACTTACTGAAGAGACTGTCTTTTCTCCATTTTATATCCTTGCCTCCTTTGTCATAGATTAGTTGACCATAGGTGCGGGGGTTTATCTCTGGGCTTTCTATCTTGTTCCATTGATCTGTGTTTCTGTTTTTGTGCCACTACCATATTGTCTTGATTACTGTAGCTTTGTACTGTCATCTGAAGTCAGGGAGTCTGATTCCTACAGCTCCATTTTGTTCCCTCAAGGCCGCTTTGGCTATTCGGGGTCTTTTGTGTCTCCATACAAATTTTAAGATATTTTGCTCTAGTTCTGTAAAAAATGCCATTGGTAATTTGATAGGGATTGCATTGAATCTGTAGATTGCTTTGGGTAGTAGAGTCATTTTCACAATATTGATTCTTCCAATCTAAGAACATGGTATATCTCTCCATCGGTTGGTATCATCTTTAATTTCTTTCATCAGTGTTTTATAGTTTTCTGCATACAGGTCTTTTGTCTGCCTAGTTAGGTTTATTCCTAGGTATTTTATTCTTCTTGTTGCAATGGTATATGGGAGTGTTTCCTTAATTTCTCTTTCAGATGTTTCATCATTAGTGTATAGGAATACAAGAGATTTCTGTGCATTAATTTTGTATCCTGCTACTTTACCAAATTCAGTGATTAGCTCTAGTAGTTTTCTGGTGGCCTCTTTCAGATTCTCTATGAATAGAATCATGACATCTGCAAACAGTGACAGTTTTACTTCTTCTTTTCCAATTTCGATTCCTTTTATTTCTTTTTCTTCTCTGATTGCCGTGGCTAGGACCTCCAAAACTATGTTGAATAATAGTGGCGAGAGTGGACATCCTTGTCTTGTTCCTGATCTTAGAGCAAATGCCTTCAGTTTTTCACCATTGAGAATGATGTTTGCTGTGGGTTTGTCCTATATGGCCTTTATTATGTCGAGGCAGGTTCCCTCTATGCTCACTTTCTGGAGAGTTTTTATCATAAATGGGTGTTGAACTTTGTCAAAAGCTTTTTCTGCGTCTATTGAGATGATCTTATGATTTTTCTTCTTCTATTTGTTAATATGGTGTATCACATTGATTGATTTGCATATATTGAAGAATACTTGCATCCCTGGCTTAAATCCCACAGGATCATGGTGTATGATTCTTTTAATGTATTGCTGGATTCTGTTTGCTAGTATTTTGTTGAGGATTTTTGCATCTATATTCATCAGTGATATTGGTCTGTAAATTTTTTTGGAGTATCTTTGTCTGGTTTTGGTATCAGGGTGATGGTGGCCTCATAGAATGAGTTTGGGAGTTTTCCTTCCTCTACAATTTTTTGGAAGAGTTTGAGAAGGATGGGTCTTAGCTCTTCTCTAAATGTTGGATAGAATTCATCTGTGAAGCCATCTGGTCCTGGACTTGTTTGTTGAAAGATTTTTAATCACAGCTTCAATTTCATTACTTGTGATTGGTCTGTTCATATTTTCTATTTCTTCCTGGTTCAGTCTTGGAAGGTTATACCTTTCTAAGAATTTTCCATGTCTTCCAGGTTGTCCATTTTATTGGCAGAGTTGCTTGTAGTAGTCTCTTAGGAGGCTTTGTATTTCTGTGGTGTCTGTTGTAATTTCTCCTTTTTCATTTCTAATTTTATTGATTTGAGTCCTCTCCCTCTTTTTCTTGATGACCCTGGCTAATAGTTTATCAATTTTGTTTATCTTCTCAAAGAACCAGCTTTTAGTTTTATTGATCTTTACTATTGTTTTCTTTGTTTCTATTTCATTTATTTCTGCTCTGATCTTTATGATTTCTTTCCTTCTGCTAACTTTGGGTTTTGTTTGTTCTTCTTTCTCTAGTTACTTTAGCTGTAAGGTTAGATAGTTTATTTGAGATTTTTCTTGTTTCTTGAAGTAGGCTTGTACAGCTACAAACTTCCCACTTAGAACTGCTTTTGCTGCATCCCATAGGTTTTGGATCGTCATGTTTTCATTGTCATTTGTCTCTAGGTATTTTTTGATTTCCTCTTTGATTTCTTTCCTCTTTGATCTCTTGGTTATTTAGTAACATATTGTTTAGCCTCCATGTGTTTGCGTTTTATACGTTTTTTTCCCTGTAATTGATTTCTAATCTCATAGCATTTTGGTCAGAAAAGATGCTTGATATGATTTCAATTTTCTTAAATTTACTGAGGCTTGATTTGTGACCCAAGATGTGATCTATCCTGGAGAATGTTCCATGCGCACTTGAGAAGAAAGTGTAATCCTGCTGTTTTTGGATGGAATGTCCTATAAATATCAATTAAATCTATCTGGTCTATTGTGTCATTTACAGCTTGTGTTTCCTTATTAATTTTCTGTTTGGATGATCTGTTCATTGGTGTAAGGGTGGTGTTAAAGTCCCCCACTATTATTGTGTTACTGTCGATTTCCTCTTTTAGAGCTCTTAGCAGTTGCCTTATGTATTGAGGTGCTCCTATGTTGGGTGCATAAATATTTACAACTGTTATATCTTCTTCTTGGATTGATCCCTTGATCATTAGGTAGTGTCCTTCTTTGTCCCTTGTAATAGTCTTTATTTTAAAGTCTATTTTATCTGATGAGTATAGCTACTCCAGCTTTCTTTTGATTTCCATTTGCATGGAATATCTTTTTCCATCCCCTCACTTTTAGTCTGTATGTGTCCCTAGGTCTGAAGTGGGTCTCTTGTAGACAGCATATATATGGGTCTTGTTTTTGTATCCATTCAGTAAGCCTGTGTCTTTTGGTTGGAGCATTTAATCCATTCACGTTTAAGGTAATTATCAATATGTATGTTCCTATTACCATTTTCTTAATTGTTTGGGGTTTGTTTTTGTAGGTCCTTTTCCTCTCTTGTGTTTCCCACTTAGAGAAGTTCTTTTAGCATTTGTTGTAGAGCTGGTTTGGTGGTGCTGAATTCTCTTAGCTTTTGCTTGTCTGTAAAGCTTTTGATTTCTCCACTGAATCTGAATGAGATCCTTGGGTAGAGTAATCTTGGTTGTAGATTTTTCCCTTTCATCACTTTAAGTACATCATGCCACTCCCTTCTGGCTTTTAGAGTTTCTGCTGAGAAATCAGCTGTTAACCTTATGGGAGCTCCCTTGTATGTTATTGGTCATTTTTCCCTTGCTGCTTTCAATAATTTTTGTTTGTCTTTAATTTTTATCAATTTGATTACTATGTGTCTCGGCATGTTTCTCCTTGGGTTTATCCTGTGTGGGACTCTCTGCGCTTCCTGGACTTGGGTGGCTATTTCTTTCCCATGTTAGGGAAGTTTTCAACTATAATCTCTTCAAATATTTTCTTGGGTCCTTTCTTTCTTCTCCTTCTGGGACCCCTATAATGCGAATGTTGTTGCGTTTAATGTTGTCCCAGAGGTCTCTTAGGCTGTCTTCATTTCTTTTTATTCTTTTTTCTTTATTCTGTTCCACAGCAGTGAATTCCACTATCTTTTCTTCCAGGTCACTTTTCCATTCTTCTCCCTCAGTTATTCTGCTATTGATTCCTTCTAGTGTATTTTTCATTTCAGTTATTGTATTGTTCATCTCTGTTTGTTTGTTCTTTAATTCTTCTAGGTCTTTGTTAAACATTTCTTGCATCTTCTCGATCTTTGCCTCCATTGGTTTTCCGAGGTCCTGGGTCATCTTCACTATCATTATTCTGAATTCTTTTTCTGGAAGGTTGCCTATCTCCACTTCATTTAGTTTTTTTTCTGGGTTTTTATCTTGTTCCTTCATCTGGTACATAGCCCTCTGCCTTTTCGTCTTGTCTATCTTTCTGTGAACGTGGTTTTTGATCCACAGGCTGCAGGATTGTAGTTCTTGCTTCTGCTGTCTGCCCTCTGGTGGATGAGGCTATCTCGTGCAAATGATTTTCAACCCTTGATTTGGATGTTTTGAGTATGTCGGCTATCTCCCAGGTGGTATAACATTGATTGTTCTCAACTAATGTCTCAATTTGATCGCTATCAAGTTCAACTGGTTTATCCGACTGGGGAGCATCATCCAGCGAGAAATCTCCAGTACGAAACTTTGCAAACCACTTTTGACACATTCGATCAGTCACAACACCTTCTCCATACACTGCACAAATCTTTTTTTTTGTGCTTCAGTTGCATTTTTACCTTTCATGAAATAATAAAGCATAATATGCCAAAAATGTTGCTTCTTTTCTTCCACCTTCAATATTAAAATGGCCACACAAAAATTCACCAATTTTAATAAGTCTTTTTTTAAATGCACGTTAATATGACAGCTGTCACAATATAATCTAACAAAATTGTTTTGAATGAAGTTGAAGACAACTAAGTGCTACTAGAGCCATCTTATGGAAAAAAACAAACAAAGTTTTTGGCCAACCCAATATTTAAGAGCAGAAATACTTTCATTTTTTATGTATCCATGCTTTTAACCTCCAAGGCATTTATTGTTCCAATATATAACGTCACCAAGAGTATATGAATGCGTCACTTTCACTGCAACATTGTCAGCACTGGTTATTATGATTTTTCATTTTCACTAACTTTTGTACCCAAAATGATACCTCCAGATTAATTTAATTTGCATCTGCTTGGTAGTAAGGATAAACTTTTTTCATCTAAAAAACCTATTTCTTTTTTGATGAATTGCTGGTTCAAATCTTTTGCCCATTTATCAACTGAAATCTTCATTTGTTCTCATGTATGAAACAGACACATGGGTCAATTAGAAATGAAGCACCTATTTTAACAACTTAAAAGAGGATTTTCAATCTTATAAGATTAGAAAACAGTTTAAAATCATCACTCAGAAAAGTGAACTGACGAAACAAGACTCAACTTCAAATGCTTCCATACTTACTGCTCCTCCCAAACAACAGCTGACGAGTACAAGTCCCCCCCAATGCCACCATGACGCTCTGCAATATTGACACCAAGCAGTCCTTGTTTTCCAGCTTTTTCCCAAAGCTCCCTACTCACTTCTCCAGCTTTCTCCCATCTGCAAGTAACAAACATGTTAAAATCAGAAAAATATTTTTCATATTATTTAAACGGCCACATTTTGAATTTATGAATGATTTTGTTCAGGAATGGTCCCTTAATTTAAGGTAATTAAAAAGGGGGTGCTCTCATATCCTGTGACAATAGCAGGGCCCAACAAGTAAAAGAAAGATTCCTCTTTCCCAGGAAAGACTCAGTCATTGAAAAGCCCTGGACTCTTTGTTTACTCTAGCCCTCCCAACTTCCTTTTCCTCTCTATGAAAGTGCTCTCCTTCCCTTGCTGAGCAGCAACTTGCACATAGATCACCATGGCTGTGGACCATAAACCCATTTTTTATGGGAGAAAAAACTGGCAGTCGATTAGGTCAACATATTTTTTAATTGTATATTTTAAAACTCATTTAAGAAGCTTTGAACTTGTTTAAGAATCCCGTAATCTTACAGTATTATACTGAAGAGTGGTAAAAATGTTAATAAAGCCCTGAACACAGTACTTTTTCTAGAGAACAATGAAGAGCATTCTAGGAAATGGTCCTTCTTGGACCTCTAACGTTACTTTCAAAGAAAATGTGCGACTTACTCTGCGTGATGAGGAATCACTTCTTCTTGAAAAAACTTCCTTACACTTTCTCGGAAAATGTCATGTTCTGAAGAGAAGATTCTTCTAATTCCTATATCTGTTAATTTTTTAGCAGAAGGAGTTTCCAGACGTTCCTCCCCTCCAGAATGAGAACATCTTAAAAATATACATACATTAAGAAAATTAAGTGAATTGTTACTCTTCACATCCAAATTAAAAGTCACTGAACAACATGAAGGAAAGAGTCTGCAATTTGACAAACTGGTTCAAATTTGAGCAGCAGCACTTTAGGATCTATCTCGATTGGATGAGACTAAGAAATAGTTTACCCTTATTCAACTCAGTCTTTACTTCCAAATCCCTAAAGAGGATGTCATGCCTAGAAATAATCACATGTTTGAGCTGAAGTAGAATATAGAATAGTACTGTAGGGTGATGCCGATTAAATAATGTAAAATTCAAATAGTACAATAGAATAATACTGATAAGTTTTCATGTAATGTACAATTTTTAAAATAATGTAACCCCCCCATTAATAGTTTATCCAGAATCATACAATTTCAAATGGCAGGTGTATAGGATGCAAACTGCACATTACAATCCGGGTGTAAAGCAAAATCAAAGTGCCCACCAGTCTCTGTAGGGATTATTCCAGAATTATTCAAAATCTTTGGAAACTGACCTTTCCTCTCCCTGCACCCCCCCCACTCCCCATATTAAGCTTAAAAAGAGACTGCTCTGTAGTTCCTTTTGTCCAATGGTCTTCAGATCGCCCCCTGCCCCGGCCGGGGGTACGCCTGAAAAGATTTTGAAACTCTGTGTACCACTTTGTACATTTTTAAGCTCACATATAAAAAAACTTTTTATCATATATATAAATATCGCCAAAAGATGTTTTTCTGTTTTGCATTATATTGTTTTGGGTTTCTCTCTTCCTTAGTTGGACCCTGACCTGATCTGATCCTATCCTGTCCTTTCCTTCCCTTTTCTTTCTCTTCCTCTTCTTCTTCTTAGTCCAGAAAAGACCCAGTCTTGTTTATTGGCAATTAGGCTATTTCAATCTTTTTTCCCCTGAAATGTATTATTTTTTTCCAGTTTATATATCTTTCCTTAATGCAATGGACTGAATTGTGCCTGCCTCCTCCTCCAACCCAATTCATGTTGAAGCTCAAACTCCCAATGTAATGGTATTTGGAGATATAGCTTTGAGGAGGTAATTACAGTTAAATGAGGTCATAAGTGTGGAGTCCTAAACAAAGAGGCTTGGCTTACATTATAAGAAGGGGAAGACAGAGATATAGCTCTGTGTGCACACAACAAGGAAAGGCCTAGTGAGGACATAGGGAGAAGGGGGCCATCTATAAGTCAGGAAGAGAGCTCTCACCAGCAAATGAACTGGCCAGCACCTTGATCTTGGACTATCCAGCCGCTAGAATTATGAGGAATAGATTTCTGCTGTTAACCACCCAGTCTGTAGTATTTGGGTATGGAAGCCTGAGCTGATTAATACACTTAATATGTATTTTGTGTCATTTTGCTTTAGACTTATCTTTTATATACAACTTTTAGTTGAGTTTTATTTGTTAATACAATCTGAAATGTCTTTTAAGTGGTAACCTTTAGCTGAGAACTTTTAATATTACATTTTTTATACCTGGTCTGCCTGTTATCTTCACGTTTTTCTGGTTTGCTACTCTGTCAGCCAAATCATCATTTTTAATAGCTTATTTATTCATTTAGCTAAAAAATACTTTCTGAGTGCCTAATATGTACTAGGAACCATCCGGGTAACTTGGGATACAACAGTGAGCAAGGGCCTTGCGCACCACTGTAATTTACAGTAAAAGAGACTAAAATCTACTTCATCCTATATTGAAATGACTCGTTCCAATTTCTTTATAATGCACACATTGGTCCATACTTGGGATTTTTCCACAAGGAAAAAAATGTGCTGAGACTAGGGAACTGGAGCTCTAAGACACTGAATCATTTGTCAACATAATTAGTAAATAATAGAGTGGAACTTATATCCAAGTCTGCCTGGATCTTAAAATTTTATATCCCATGTAACATTAAAGAAATCTTTGGAACATTTCTAAGTAAAACACACCAAGACAAAGGAAAGTGAAAGAAGTGCCAGAAAGAACAGAGATTTTCAGATCAGTCAAAAGTGTTCAAGAGAGAACATGTAGAGAGAAGAAAATCAAAACACTTGGCAGTAAGTTTGTTGGAATATCCATTTTTTGCCAAGACTAAGGAACCCGTACAAAATAAATGAGCCCTTTTTCTCCCCATAAAAACCAGGAAATCTGTACTGAATAAATTGTCCATTGTTTTCCTAAAGCATTAAACTGCTACTCATCTAACAGGCTAGGCTCTAATTATTATTATTATCATTATTTTTAAAACCTCATTTACATTATAAAAGGGAGACAGTCTCTGCCAGCACCTTCAGGTAGGGAGCTGGTTATAAATACACAATTTTGGGCCTCATCCCAGGCCAAATGAATCAGTCTGTACATTTGACACTTGAAACACACAGGGGTTAGGGACGCCCAACCTCCATGCAGTTGAAAATCCATGTATACCCCACCGTCAGCCCTCCATATTTGTGCTTCCTCCAAAGCACGGTTCTGCATCCTCAGATTCAACCAACCATGGATTGTGTAGTACTGTAGTATTTACGATGGAAAAAAATTCCCATGTAAGTGGACCCTTGCGATTCAAATACATGCTGTTCAAGGGTCGACTGTATTTTAATAACATTCCTAAGTGATTCATATGCACATTAAAGTTTAAGAGTCTGTTATAATGAAACTAGAGTCTCTGACCTATTCAGAGGGTCCCTCAGGTCCTCCTTTTTCCAATATTCTTCCTATACTTCAACCAAAATAACATCACAATTGACAGTGCAGAAGCAGGTATGAAAATCAGACTGTCTAATATTAAGGCAGACATTAAGGGATCTACAAAAATGTAAGACAATGTCACTCATCTCACCTTTTTTCTGGAAAAGTTATTTTTAATAAAGATGTTATTTATGTTAACATGTAATGAGTTACTTTTATGTAAACTAAATATTTGTAAAATTTCGCAGTTTTGTAGATATCTATTGACATCAATGTCCATAAATAAAACTCACATAAACAAAAGATCTTGGAGGTCCTCTAATTTTAACAGCACAAAGGAGTCCTGATACCAAAAAATTTGAGCATCACTGTCTTATGAAATTCGGGGAAGAGCTTAGAAAAGTATGTGTATCCGAATGTAAAGTCACTCCTCGGTGAAGCCTTCCCAGCCCTCCTCACGAGCAGCAGTTTTGTTTCCTGCTCCCACAGCATCTTAGAGTTACCATAAGGCCGCCATGAGCTAATTTATCCATCCTGTCACTCTCATTAAATAGGGAATCCTCGGTGCTTCCAGTTTGTTTATCCAATGACTGTATTTGAGGTGTCAGACGGTACAGGAAGCTTTTGATCTTATAAACACTACCTTAATAGTCACTGAGCCACTTAGAAACTCTCTCCATTAATTCCTCTGCATTTACTTAATTAAAGGATTTGTTAAATCTCAAGTTAATTTCATCGTCTAACGGGCCGTCGCCAGGTCTTTCCTGTTCCAGGATGTCTTCTCCATGGCACTTCTCTAGGTCAGCGTCGCTGCAAGTGCTTTTCTCAAGATCTGGGAGGCGGTGGAATACCAGCTCCCAAGTTCACTATAGGGCGGTGCCTTTTTGCCACAGATCTAACTGGGCCAAAGGTCGTAGCTCCAACTCGTGCAACTGTGGCCAAGGGCTGACTCCCCGCCCTCGCCTCGCAGGAACTCTTCGAAATGCAGACTCACGGTGCCGACCACAGGCCTCAGAACCAGACGGGTTGGATTGGGGCCAGTGAGGGAGAATTTAGGGACGCCCGCCCCCCCCCCTTCGGCTGTCACCAAGTTGAAGCTGCTAGGCCGGCGCCCACGCGCTCGCCCCAGTGGGTCCGACCCAGGTTCTGGGAGCCAAGGGGCGAGGCCCAGCCCCTTCTCCCACCCTCTCTCGCCCCAGCAGCTCAGCCCAAGTCCCGGGGGCCGATGCAGCCGGCCCCTTGAGCGCGCGCCGGCTGGTTCCCAGCCCCCAGGAGCGGTGTGCGTGTCGCAGCCCTGCCCTGCAGCCTCCCGGCCGGCGCAGCTGAAACGGGGCGGGCACTCACCTCGATGCCGGCGGCACGCTCGGCGCACAGCGGCCGCCCCACAAGCGTAGGGCCCTGCGGAGGAGGCGTGTGGCCATGGCTGGGACAGCGAGGGGCGGCAGGGGCGACGGACTCGTTTTCTCGGTGACTCCGAGCGCGCAAGGCCAGGCCCCGGGCCAGCGGACTGTCCCCAGGGCCTTCCTCCGTGCAGTCCCGCCGGAAAAACGTCGCGCAGCCGCTCTGGTAAATGCGCCCTGGGCGCCCTTCCGGAGCCCGGAGCCGCGATCCCCTGTGGCCCCGCGGGTGGTGTGTCGCCGAGCGTTGGGACACGCCCCTCTCTAGAATCTTACCAATGGAAAGATTCTAAACGCAAAACGATTCAACTTTTCCCTGCGGCGTTTTTGTATATCTAAACTGTTTTTTTTTTTTGTTTTTTTTGTTTTTTTTTTGTGAGGAAGATAGAGTTTATTAAAGAGAAGGGTCGCTGCAAGAACAGCTGGCCGACTTCCTGGTAGCCAAGGAAAGCCGACCCTGAGCGTGGGTTGCTTGTCTGGTTTGTTTTAACATCTTTATTGGAGTATAACTACTTTACAGTGGTGTGTTAGTTTCTGCTTTATAACAAAGTGAATCAGCCATACATATACATATATCCCCATATCCCCTCCCTCTTGCGTCTCCGTCCCTCCCACCCTCCCTATCCCACCCCTCTAGGTGGTCGCAAAGCAGCAAGCTGATCCGAGCCAGCAATCCCACTACTGGGCATATACCCTGCTAGTCTGTTTTTATAGCCAGAGAACAAACGGACTTCTGTCACCCGCTGATTGGGTAGGATCTGCATGTTTCCAGTGGGATGAATACCTTTCTGTATATGGTATGGAAAAGGAGCAAGGCATGCTGCTTGGGAACGCTCAGAGATGTTGCAATGGTTGTTGCATGACAGAGTGATAAGGGTCTGGTAACTCTGCTCTTTTCAGAATTCTGAACCGCTTTGAGGAACGAGTTTAAGCTATGGAGCCTCAAAAATGGACCCAAACACAAACGCACAAACTTACATGAAGTTTCTTTTCTTTTCTTTTCTTTTCTTTTCCTTTTTTGTGGGGGGAGTTCTTTATTTTTTTAAATTGAAGTATAGTTGATTTACAATATTAGTTTCAGGTGAAAAACATACCAATTCAAAAGTTGTATAGCTTGTACTCCATTTAAAAAAATTGTATTGGAGTATAGTTGACTTACAATGTTGTGTTAGTTTCTGCTGTATAGCAAAGTGAATCAGTTATATATGTCCATTCTTTTTTTAGATTCATTTCCCATATAGGTAATTACAGAGTATTGAGTAGAGTTCCCTGTGCTATACAGCAGGTTCTCTTTAGTTATCTATTTTATATATAGTAGTGTGTATATGTCAATCCCAATCTCCCAATTTATCCTTCCTCTCCCCTTTCCCCCCAGTAAGTTTGTTTTCTACATCTGTGACTCTATTTCTGTTTCGTAAATAAGTTCATTTGTACCGTGTTTTTAGATTCCACATATATGTGATATCATATGATGTTTGTCTTTGACTTCACTTAGTATGATAATCTCTAGGTCCATCCATATTGCTGCAAATGGCATTATTTCATTCTTTTTTATGGCTGAGTAATATTCTATTGTATATATGTACTGCATCATCTTTATCCATTCTTCTGTCGATGGACGTTTAGGTTGCTTCCATGTCTTGGCTATTGTAAACAGTGCTGCAATGAACGTTGGGGTGCACGAATCTCTTCTAATTATGATTTTCTCCGGGTATATGCCTAGGAGTGGGATTGCTGGATCATATGGCAGTTCTACTTTTAGTTTTTAAAGGAACCTCCATACTGTTCCATGAAGTTTATTTTCTAACACTGGAGATTGATTTACTTCATATATATGACTATGCAAATACTACTTTCAAAGAAGTGTGGCGTTATCATTTTTTTCTTGCAAAAATTAGTAGCCACTTCCTGGAAAAAATTAAAATATATTCAGTATGCAAATAAAAACCTTTAGTTCAGTTCTCCAATAGTATTTTATTTGAATTCATGTCTTGCCATTTCCTTTTACCTCAAGTCATCAAATACTGTTTAATGATCTACATTTCAATTTAATGAAGTCTGAGCTTTTGAAATTTATGGATTTGGTTTTTTGGTAATAGGAAATCTGTGAAAGTTTTTGAACTCTAAAGAGTTTGCAGAGTGGATTTCTAAGGAGGTAAAGCAAAACATTAAGGCCATTCTAAGAGTCGAGGACAGTTATCAAGGGACTGAAATGGTACAAGTGAAAGAGACACTTGTGTTAGAAATCAAGAACTAACTGAACGCAGCATAAAGAAGTTTAAAAAAAAGAAAGTTTTAATTCCATACAGAAGCATGTGAATATTATTAATTGGCCGGGGAAGCACAGGACTCCATGTAGACTTGCTAGAATTCTGGACTTGCCAGCCTTCTTAAGCCACCTCAACCATTAGCAGTCTGTGCCAGGGTATTTACTTGCTTCATGGGACCAAACTTGTTTTTCAACATGATAATTAGCTGATCAAGTAACCTGCTAGTATGGAGCCATGAGACCCTTTTCTGCATGGTCTTGCTGAGCCTCTGAAAAGTGAGGATAATAATACAACACTACTTCAGTGTGCCTCAGTGTGGTCTGAGTATCACTACAGCAGTGCCACTTGTTGAATCAGAATATCTGATGATGAGGTCCAGGGTTCTGTATTCTTAACATGTCTCACCAGTGATTTTTTTTTTAATTAGGCTTAATTCACTTTACTTTTCTCATATAAAAATACTCTGTGGTGGCCACAGCTGGAGCCTGGGTCCTCTGGGTCCTCTGCACTTTGCTAGAACATCAGTGAATTTCTGATAGGGAGACTTGGAGAACAGGATCTCTTTCTAGAGGTGGTGAGGTGAGATAACTGTAGATCTTGGAGATGGCATCAAAGCTGGCCTTGGTGAAGTTGCCTAGGATTTCAGTGCAGCCTCTGACCTATGTGGCAGTAGTATAGCAGTCATCCTTAGCAGCTTCTGGGGCCCAGGGGTTGAGGTGATGGCAGTGCCTCTGCGGGCAGGAATGGTGAAACCGAGCAGGACAATAAACCTTTCTCTGCACACAAACTTACATTCCGTAACAACCATATGAGATGCCTTATAACAACACACCCCATTTTGGTTGGAATGCTCCTGGTTCGAGAACTGTCTTTTTGGTATGTGCAAAATAAACTTTTACTAACTACTGCTTTGGTGATTAACTGGTTTTACTTTGGCTGTTTCTGAACTTTTGACAAATCCAGTCTAGGATTTTTGTTCCCATGTCTCTCTAGTATACTTTAACCTGGCACAGTTCCTTCTGACTTTATCATTCATAGCGTTGACACTGTTTGGAGTAAAAGCCCGGTATTTTGTAGGAATAACTTAGTTTGGGTTTTTTGAGGTTTCCTCACAGGAGAATTGGTACTTCAGTAACGTGATGTCCCTCTCAGTACATCGCATCAGACTGCCCTTCATGCTAGATTATCCTGTTCTTGGTGAGGTAAATTTGAACCACCTTAGTTTTACTGTCTTAATTTCATTAAGATGGTGTCCACCAGATTTGTCTGTTGTAAAGTTACTATGTTTCCTTTTGTGAAATAAGAACAAATATGCTTCTGAATGTAGAATGATCTGGGCTAAAATGAAATGAAAGGTTAAACAAACTACCGAGATAATTCAGGCAAATTACCCAGAATTTCACAAATTCTTTGAGCCATTTATATCTCCCTGGCAGGAATAAGTCACATCTTTTACCTGAGAGTTCTACAAGGCATGCTATTATTAACTGAAAGGTCAATTAGGGCCAGAATAGTCAGGGCCCTATCTAGTTGATGCATATATATCTTGAACTTGGATCTAGAAGAGCATAACACAAAATTAGGAACTATTCAGTTATTATTGGCCAATATTTTTATTATTATTAAATATCACACCAGGGAGGGAATTCCGTGGCGGTCCAGTGGTTAGGACTCCATGCTTTCACTGCCAAGGCCCAGGGTTCAGTCCCTGGTCAGGGAACTAAGATCCCACAAGTCACACAGAGTGGCAAAAAAAAAAATTACACCAGGGAATTTAGATTTGATATGGTAAGAGATAAGAGTACTCTTTTGTTCTTAAAGCCTAGGAGAGTGAAATTCATTCATTCATTCATTCATTCATTCTTTCTTTTATCTCTTAAATACCTATTGAGTTCCTCCTAAAATTGAGGATACAATGTCATACAAGATAAAATCCCTACTTTCAAAGGGATTGAAATATAGTTATGAAAATGAGACTTGTATGAGGTGACTTAAAATACAAGACAGAGTATGATAAACGTAGGAGCAGCTCCAGGGAGGGAAGTGACACTTCGGGTGACCAACTTGATTTACTTCATTTTCCCACTTTATTTTTAGGGAATAGTGGAAAAAACATGGGCTATAGAATTCCACAGACCAAGACCAAGGTTGGAAACCTCTCTCTGAGTTACTAAATCTCTCCATGTCTCTGTTCCCTTATTTGTAAAATGGAGATATTAACAGGATCTACCTCACAGGGTTATTGTGAGGCTGAAACAAGGCAAAATATGTAAAGCATCCAGTCTGGCAGCAACAGGAGCCCGGTATATAGTAACATCATTACTACTATTCAATATTTTTCCTTACCTTAATTCTTAGGAGAGGCCATATGCTTCCCGAATTGCCAGGGAAACAAATGAAACCAATAGAACCTGACCCATGCTGCAGATTTAGTTAGCTGTCATTTATTCAAAAACGGATTTGCAGCAGTTGCTCATTCTAGGTCCCAATATTTATGCCAATATCTTTATTGGACACGTCAGATCATCCTTGTGTTGTGGTTTTCCCCCAGGGTTACTAGTGTTAGCTTTTTTTTTGTTGTTTTTTTTTTGCGGTACGCGGGCCTCTCACTGTTGTGGCCTCTCCCGTTGCGGAGCACAGGCTCCGGACGCGCAGGCTCAGCGGCCATGGCTCACGGGCCCAGCCACTCCGCGGCATGTGGGATCTTCTCGGACCGGGGCACGAACCCGTGTCCCCTGCATCGGCAGGCGGACCCTCAACCACTGCGCCACCAGGGAAGCCCTAGTGTTAGCTTTAACTCTCTTCTCTGTTCATTTCTTTCAATAGCGTGTTCTTCCCATTTTAGAGAAAGCAAAGACACTTGATTTAATATCTTTTAAGAAAATGTTGCCCTTGCTAGTTCTTCATTCCAAGGAGTTTGTAGTCAACACTAGGGATTTTTTAAACTAATACCAATATAAGCTAAGGTGCAAAAGAGTTTATTTGTCCAGATTCTAAAATTAAGTATTAATTCTGGCTAAATGTTCTGGTCTAGTATAAGCAATCTCCGTGGATGTTTGACTTTAAGCTTTCTTTACCTGTGTGAGGGCAGAGCACTCATTCTTCAAAGGAGAACACATGATTGATTCCAGACCGTGAAGGGACAGAGTTGTCCAACTCTGGAAGCTTTAACATTCATCTAGCTATGATGATGAATAGGGCAGTGTCACAGGGTCATATGTCAGACAGCAGGAAAGTTAAGGAAAATAGAGCCAAGAAGTGAGCTAAAGTTAAGAGCTTATCTCATAATTAAAAGACAAAGAAAAGGGAAGGTGAGGCAAGGGCGGGGCTCAGCTGGAATCTGCCAAATGTTGGGAAACTACTCTGGCTCGTCTGAATATTCTGAAGGTCCCTTTGTACACAACAGACTGATTGGAACAGGCCAACTACTAGGAGGTACAGACTTCATAGCTACAACATAAGCTCTCTGAACCTCCATTTATTCACCTGTAAATGAAGAAGTTTCATATCATGGCGTTGTTGTGAGCATTTTTTCAGATAATGGGGGTCAAATGGTTAGAGCAATGACAAGATTATAATAAGCACTCAATAAATAGTAATTATTATTGTTATCATTGAGAAATATCCCCCACACACACACCATTTTTTTTTTTTTTTTTTTGGCCACGCCGTGGCCAAAAGATCCTGCTTGTAGGATCTTAGTTCCCCGACCAGCGATTGAACCGGTGCCCTTGGCAGTGAAAGTACAGAGTCCTAACCACTGGACCACCAGGGAATTCCCAGAAATATCCCTATAATACAAAAAAGGAAGAGCAACTTTTGAAAAACACATTTTAAAAAAACCTTCAAGTTCAAAGAAGAAAATAAATTACTCCTAGTTCCCCAACTGAAATATAAATATCCTTGGAGTAACACATTGGAGTATGTGAAGGAATAAACAGCTTCTAACCATATTTCGCACTCCCTCTCTGACTCTTATAGTACTTATTTTATATTATACAAAGATACACTACCTTGTGTGTTTAACAACTGTTGTCTGTGTATGCCATGCCTCTTAATTAGAGGGTAAATGTTTGAAGATAGGGAATGCTATGCTTCTCCTCTGATACGTGTTAATAAATGTTATTTACTGATGAAAATGACAGCTTCTCTAACTGTAGTCACTAGGTATTTGTTTATAAATGTGCAAAAACTGAGTGATTGGGAATCATTATTTTATTATTTGCTATTTGATTTGAAGAATATCTTGACACATTAAGAAAACTTAATCTGGAATTTGTTTTTCTAAATTTGTCTGATTTTTTTTCCTTACAGAGGACAATAGTTTCAAAACTAGTTGATGTTTTATGTTTCATAACATTTTTCTTAAAAAAAAAAAGCAATTTAAGTATTTTAACGAACATAATTTTTATAGAAAATCTAATTGTCAGGATTAAAAATGGATTTGTTTAAACCTTGCTTTGAACCCTGACCTACTTCTAACTTGCTTTCCTCTAGGCCATACTCATAATAAAAATACTAGTTGTACACATTTTTAAAAATAAATCATCACTTAAATGTAAAGAGGATTATAAAACTTATATTCTAGGATTGCTGTGTCTTTTATATCTATTTTGTATACAGCTTATTAGAAGTGTATGTGTCCTCTTGTAACCAAAAGTGGGGTCTAGCTGTTTACTGCTCAAAAGCCAATAAAGAGGCAAGGTCGGTGGTAAGGAAAATTTGCTTTATTTTGGATGCCGGCAACTGGCAGACACACATCAGAACTGATCTCGGAGAGACAGCCGTGAGTGGTCCTGAAGAGAGATCTTGGTTCCCTACCCAGGAATTGAACTTGGGTAGCCTGATGAAAGCCAGGAATCCTAGCCACTAGACCACCAGGGGCTAGAGACTAGAAGCAAAGTGGCCCTGGCTCTTTCCCCCATTTGAAAGCAAGAATGTTTCAAGGAGACAAACACTGTAAAAAAAAACAGGCACAACACATGGGAGAGCACACAGAGAAACAGTTTATTTAAGACAGAAGCAAGGCAGAAATACACACCCAGAGAGAAAGGGTATGGGCATCCCCCCTAATAAGGAGAAGCGCAGTAAAGAGGTGATTTGAATCCCTTATATAGGATAGTCCCTCCGGCTTTTTGTTTACCTTTGGCCATTATCTTGTTTCTGTTTTCACACCTGACTGGTCCTAGACCCTCCCCAACATGCGTGCGTAATTTTTGCTAAGATGGATCCCACAGCCCAGGCCTGTGGGTGTATGTCCGCACTTATTATGGGGTGACGCCCCCTCCCTCTTTGACCCCCAAGGAGCCTTCCTACGCATGTGCAGACAGGGAAGTTTTCCTTGACCTCAGGAGAGGGTATTTTATCTCTTTACTTCAGTAGAGCTAAGCTTCTGTCACTATCTTTGCCCTTGGAGTGGGAACAAAGCTTCAATTTTACTCCACAAACACCAGCTGTCCGGCCCAGGGGCCCATCTATCTCCTACCTCAGAACCAATTGGCAAAATGCCCAAATAGCACTTCATGCTCAAAAGAGAGGTTTGCCCAGTGCACACTGTTGGACTTACTCGGTCTTGGAGCTCGTCAGCCTGTCCAGATGCTTGTTTCCGTTCATTTTTTTATATATAAATCTTTGATCTCTCTTTGATCTTTTATATATAAATCTTTGATCTCTCTGAAACTTATTTTGGCATAGTGATACATCTTTTTTTCCAGATGACTAACCATTTTCCCCAGCAACATTTTATTGAATAATCCATTTGTTCTACTGATTTAAAATGCCACTTCTATCATTTGCATTCCCCTATGTATTACTGGATTGGCCAAAACGTGCCTTCTGTTTTTAAGTAAAAATAAATGACACATTTTTCATTTTCGCCAGGAACCTTACGGAACAACGTATTCCCCCTTTTGTTCCACTACTTTCTGCCATTTTTCAGGCAACTTCATAATTCCACATTCCCAAAACTTTTTATGTTTTTGAACAAAGAACTGTTCCAGGTGCCTTTTACAGTCTTCCAGGGAACTGAAATTTTTTCCATTAAGAGAATTTTCTAAAGACCTAAATAAATGGCAATACAAAGCTGCAATGTCTGGTGAATACGGCGGATGAATCAGAACTTCCCAGCCAAGCTGTGGCAGTTTTTGCCTGGTCATCAGAGAAACACGTGGTCTTGTGTTATCCTGATGGAAGATTATGCATTTTTTGTTGACTAATTCCAGACGCTTTTCGTCAAACGCTGCTTTCAGTTGGTCTAATTAGGAGCAGTACTTGTTGGAAATAATCGTTTGTTTTTCTGGGAGGAGCTCATTATAGATGACTCCTTTCCAATCCCACCATACACACAACATCACCTTCTTTGGATGAAGACCAGCCTTGGTGTGGTTGGTGGTGGTTCATTTCACTGGCCCCATGATCTCATGTTCTATATTATTGTACAGTATAATACAATATATAAATGGCATAATACATTTTCATTGCCCGTCATAATTTGTTTTAAAAATGGAATGTTTTCGTTATGTTTCAGTGGAGAATCACAAGCAGAAATATGATCAAGAAGATTTTTTTCATTTAACTTATGTGGAACCCAAACATCAGAGCAATTACCATAACCAAGCTGGTGCAAATGATTTTCAACGCTTCATTTGGATGTTTTGAGTATGTCGGCTATCTCCCACGTAGCATAACGTTGATTATTCTCAAGTAATATCTCCATTTGATCGCTATCAACTTCAACTGGTCTACCCAACCATGGAGCATAGTTCAGTGAGAAACCTCCAGCACGAAACTTCGCAAACCACTTTTGACATGTTCGATCAGTCACAGCACCTTCTCCATACACTGCACAAATATTTTGTTTCTGCGTTTCAGTTGTGTTTTTACCTTTCATGAAGTAATAAATTATAATATGCCGAAAATGTTGCTTTTTTTCTTCCGTCTTCAATATTAAAATGGCTGCAAAAAATTCACCGATTTTGATGTCTTTTTTTAAATGCACACTGATATGAAATTTGTCACAGCCTATTGTTTCGAATAAAGTTAAAGACAACTAAATGCTACTAGAGCCATCTTATGGAAAAAACTGAATGAACCTTTGGCCAACCCAATATATCTGGACCTATTTCTAGACTTTCTGTTCCATTCATCTGCTTACCCATTCATTCATTTATTCAGCAGATATTTTTGGGAAGCCTTATACTTGCCTACATGCCAGACACTTTTCCAGGTGGGGAGACAAAAATGAACAAAATGTGTTTTTTGACCCTGTGGAGCTTGTCTGTGGAAGCAGACAATGGATAAATAAACATAAGTCAGGTGCTGATAGTACAGTGAAGATAAGTCATGTGTCTGTTCATGAGCTAATTATCCACTGTTCCAATTATTTTGAATTTTAATCTTGAAAAGAAGATAAGCAGGGGTAGGGAGGGGAAGACAAAGGCAGGAACTTGGGGAGAAAGAGACAGAGAGTATGTTAAATAAAGAGCTGCTATAGAAGAGTGAATGGGCTCTATCTACTCTACCAAATACTATTTGTACAACCCTGGGCAAGTTGCTTATCTCAGATCTCATATTTCTCTACTGGGAAATAGGGGTGCTGCAGAGGATTGATGTGAAGCTAAATGTAATGTTTGTAAACCCCTTGGCTCATGTTATCCTTAAAACATTTTCTTCTAGTATATGATCTCAAGAAAAGTAATTATTGGTAGGAAGTAGAGATGAATAGGTGGAGCACAGAGGATATTTAGGACAGTGAAAATATTCTGTATGATATTGTAACGATGAACATGTCATTATACATTTGTCCAAACCCATGGAATGTTTAACATCAAGCGCAAACCCTAGGGACTTCCCTGGTGGTCCAGAGGTTAAGAGTCCATGCTCCCAATGCAGGGGGCCCAGGTTTGATCCCTGGTCAGGGAACTAGATCCCACTTGCCACAACTATGATTCCACTTGCTTCAACTAAAGATCCCGCATGCCGCAACTAAAAAAATGACCCCGCATGCCACAGCGAAGATCCTGCATGCAGCAATGAAGATCCTGCATGCCACAACTACAACCCAGTGCAGCCAAGTAAACAAATAAATAAATAATTTATTTAATTTATTTATTTATTTTTTGAGTGAACCCTAGCCAAAGCAATCCTGAGAAAGAAAAACAGAGCTGGAGGAATTAGACTCCCTGACTTCAGACTATACTACAAAGCTACAGTAATCAAAACAGTATAGTACTGGCACAAAAACAGAAATATAGATCAATGGAACAGGATAGAAAGCCCAGAAATAAACCCATGCACCTATGGTCAATTAATCTATGACAAAGGAGGCAATAATACACAATGGAGAAAAGACAGTCTCTTTAATAAGTGGTGCTGGGAAAGCTGGACAGCTACATGTAAAAGAGTGAAATTAGAACATTCTCCCACACCATACACAAAAATAAACTCAAAATGGATCAAATATGTAAATGTAAGGCTGGACACTGTAAAACTCAGAAAGAAACATAGGCAGAACACTCTTTGACATAAATTGCAGCAATATCTTTTTTAATCCACCTCCTAGAGTAATGAAAATAAAAACAAAAATAAAGAAATGGGACCTAATTAAACTTAAAATCTTCTGCATAGAAAAGGAAACCATAAACAAAGAGAAAAGACAAGCCACAGAATGGGAGAAAATATTTGCAAACAAAGTGACCGACAAGAGATTAATCTCCAAAATATACAAACAGGTCACGTAGCTCTATGCCAAAAAAAAAACATACAACACAATCAAAATATGGGCAGAAGATCTAAATAGACATTTTTCCAAAGAACACATACAGATGGCCAAAAAGTACATGAAAAGATGCTCAACATCACTAATTATTAGAGAAATGCAAATCAAAACTACAATGAGGTATCACCTCACACCAGTCTGAATGGTCATCATCAAAAAATCTACAAACAGTAAATGCTGGAGAGGGTGTGGAGAAAAGGGAACCCTCCTACACTGTTGGTGAGAGTGTAAAGTGGTATAACCACTATGGGGAAGAGTATGGAGGTTCCTTAAAAACTAAAAATAAACTACCATATGATCCAGCAATCCCACTCCTGGGCATACATATGGAGAAAACCATAATTTGAAAAGAAACATGCACCCCAATGTTCATTGCAGCACTATTTACAATAGCCAAGACATAGAAGCAAGCTAAATGCCTATCAACAGAGGAATGGAGAAAGAAGATGTAGTACATATATATACAATCAATGGAATATTACTCAGCCATAAAAAAGAATGAAATAATGCCATTTGCAGCAACATGGATGGACCTAGAGATTATCATACTAAGTGAAGTAAGTCAGACAGAGAAGGACAAATATTATATGATGTCACTCATATGTGGAATCTAATTTTTAAAAAATGATACAAATGAACTTATTTACAAAACAGAAACAGACTTACAGATATCAAAAACAAATTTATGGTTACCAAAGGGGTAATGTGGGGGGCAATAAATCAGGAGCTTGGGATTAACATACACACACTACTATACATAAGACAGATAACCAACAAGGACAGGGAACTCTACTCAGTATTCTGTGATAACCTATATGAGAAAAGAATCTGAAAAAGAATGAGTATATGTATATGTATAACTGAATCACTTTGCTGTACACCTGAAACTAATGCAACATTGTAAATCAACTATAATCCAATAAAATTTAAAAAAAGGAGTGAACCCTAATGTAAACTATGGACTTTGGGTAATTATGTGTCAATGTACGTTTGTCAAATGTACTGCTTTGGTGCAGGTTGTTGATAATGCAGGAGGGTATGCATGTGTGGGGGCAGTGGGCATATGTACTTTTCTTTGTACCTTTCTCTCAGTTTTGTGTGAGCCTAAAAACTGCTCTAAAGCATTGTTTTTGTTTTCATTTTTCAAAAAGGTGTCTGTACAGTAAGTCTCCTACATACAAACGAGCTCCATTCTGAGAGCACGTCTGTAAGTCCAATTTGTTTGTAAGTCCAACAAAGTTAGCCTAGGTACCCAACTAACACAATTGGCTATATAGTACTGTACTGTAATAGGTTTGTAATACTTTTCACACAAATGATACATAAAAACAAACACAAAGAATATAGAAAACATTTTTAATCTCACAATACAGTACCTTGAAAAGTACAGTACTACAGTACACTAGCTGGCATATAGGGGCTGGCATCGAGTGAACAGGCAAGAAGAGTTACTGACTGGAAGAGGGAGACGAGGTGGGAGATGGTAGAGTTGAAGGTTCATCAGCAATGAGATGGAGGGCAAGCTGCAATTTCACTCACACCTCACGTTGATGACACCGGTTCTGGTTCCTTGCTGGATTCAATTCTATCTACCCTCTTTAAAAAATGATCCGGTGACGTCTGGGTAGTAGCCCTTTTTTTCTCATCATAGATGACACAGTAGCACTGGATTGCATTCTGAACAGCTGCTGCGAACTTCGTGTACTGTTCTACGTTTGGGTCCTGTGCCTCAAAAACTAACAGTGCCTCCTCAAATAAAGAAAATCCCCTTGCCATTTCCTGCATCGTGAATCTCTTTTGTTCTTCAGTTATTTCTTCCTCTTCTTGTCTCTCTTTGTCCTTTCTCTGAGCCTCCAATTCCATCAGGTCTTCATTAGTAAGCCCCTTGTGTTGCACAGCAAAGAGTTCAATGAAGTCGTCCTCTTGTGTATCTAGCTCCAGCTTCTCGCGGTTGCTGAAGACCACTTTGGACTCCTCATCCACCTTCTCAAATCCACGAAAATCATGAACAAACTGTGGGCAAAGGTTCTTCCAAACCCCATTCGTGGTGACGGCCATAACCTCATGGCAAGCAAAGTCAATGTTTTTTATGGTCTTGTAGATGTTATAGTCCTTCCAAAATTGTCACAAGGTTGTTCCTGATTCGTCACTCGCCTTTACTGCCTGATGAAAAGTGTGATGTAAATAATATTTCTTGAAAGTGGCTATAACTCCCTGGTCCATAGGTTGGATGAGCGACGTAGTATTCAGTGGCAGATGCACTACTTTGACGTTCGGATGAAACTCATCCATGAATGGGGGTGGCCCGGAGCATTGTTGACCAAAAAAAGATTGTTGAATGGGATGTCCTTCTCCGAGCAGTATTTCTCTACCTATGGGATAACGTGGTGAAAAACCAGTCCTGGAAAATGGCCTGTGTAACTCAGGGTTACTCTTCCACACAACAAGAAGAGAGCCCTTGGCTATGTTTTTAAGGGCTCTTGGGTTCTCTGAATGATAAACTAAGAGAGGCTTCAGGTTCATATTGCTGGAAGCATTGCCATGAAACAACAGAGTTAGCCTATCCTTTGCTGCTTTATAGCCTGGCATCAACTTTTCCTCCTCACTGATGTAACTTTGGTCTGGCATCCTCTTCCAGTACAGTCTCATCCACATTAAAAACCTGCTTGGGTAAATACGCGCCTTCATCAATAATTTCTCGAAGAATTTCAGGAAATTCCCAGGCAGCTACCATATCTGCTGCCTTGCCACTTACTTTTATGCTATGAAGGTTGGCTCTAGCCTTGAAATGATGAAACCAGCTATGGCTGGCATTAAAAGATATGCCCTCTGATTCTTCACCATGGTTCTTCTTCAAGTCTTCATAAAGGCTTTTAGCTTTCTTTTGCATCAGCATTAAGCTGAGCAGGACTCAGCGCTGATGTTGATCCTGCATCCGCACCCTGAGAAGTTTCTCCATCTCCTCCATCACTTTTCCATGCTTCTTTGATATTATTATCACAATCATCAGCACAGCAGACTTCACATGTTCCATGATCTTGTCCTTGTTCTTTAGAATTGTGCCAATGGTTGAACGATTCATGTTACAAGAATGGGTGATGTCTACTATCTTTTCGCCTCGCTCCACCCTCTCAATTATTTTCACTTTTGTTTCCACTGTTATCGCTTGGCACTTCTTAGCAGTACCAGCTACATCACCACTGCTTTTACACTTGCTTCCGGACATACTGGGCTAGAAATAAAGTTACCGTATTACTGTACACTATACAGTACTGTAAAGTACACAAAAGCACAACCACTTGTAGAGGATGCATGCGTGTGACAATGCAGGCCAGACACGTGAAATAACACGTGATTGGACATGAGAACACATGTTTGCATCTTTGAAAGTTTGCAACTTGTAGGTTCATATGTAGGGGGCTTACTGTATAAGAAAAGAAGATATACAGACGAGAAAGCCATGAGAAGGCGGAAGCGTACATTGGAGTTCTGCAGTCCCAAGCCAAGAAATGCCAGGAACCACCAGAAACTGGAAGAGGCAAAGAATGGATTCTCCCCAGAGCCTTTGAAGAGAGGATTGCCCTGCTGACACCTTGTTTCAGACTTCTGGCCTTTAAAACAGTAAGAGAATAAATTTCTGTTGTTTGAAGCCAACCAGTTTATAGTAATTTGTTACAGTAGCCCTATGAAACTAATATCGCATCTATTTTCAGACACTCTGTTTTCCACTGCAATGTGTCTGTTAGAAGTAGCAATCTGTTGACTTTGCCAACCAGAATCTATTCATCTCTTTTTCCATTAACAGGTTGTATGTTTTCTTTGAAGAAACATCCCTCTCCCACTCTGCCCATGGAGTTTTGATGGGTGTGGTAGATTGTTTGCATCAATGGTCCCATTTCTTCATCCCTCTCTGCATCACACGCTTTAGTATGTACCTTTGGGGTTTCTCTTTTAAAGTTGGAATTTATTTCCCTGACTGATGTAATTTCTTCGGCCAATAGAATTGTGTGAAAGTGAATCAAGGCCTCAAGAAGCTTTCCTCTTTTGCATTCCTGCCATCCATGGAAAGCCATGAGAGGGACTAGAGACTTCCTAGCCAACTCCCTACAGACCCCAGGCCTGTGAGCAATAAATGCTTATCATTATAGGCCCTTGAAGCTCTGTGGTTGTTTGTTACAGCAATGGGTAATGAATACAATAGGTTTACTATTCTCTTGCATCCAAGAGCATGTGACCTGGACCTGAGCAGAGTGATTATTTCAGAGCTGCACATGTTAATCATGTCCTATGAAAATCAACTCAATTCTGAGAGTTGGGAAAGAATCTCTTTCTGCTGGGCTTGATGCTAATGGAAAGCAAGATCAGAGTTGCTTGGGATCACCATGGCTTGATAATAAAACCATTACAGGGGAAAGCTGAGTAACTGAGAGAGCGACTGAGTCCTGAGTTGAACCTCTGGATTCAACGACGCCTGACTTTTTAGTTCTGTGAGTCAGTGATAAAAAAATCTTTTTTTAATAACCTAACTTACGTTGGGATTTCATCCCATTAAAAGAACTTAAATTTTTGTCCAGATCACATTTCTGCCAAGCTATACTTCCTAATATACTAAAATTAAATTCCTAAAATATTCAAAAATATTTTGATTGTGTCACTTTTAGAAAATTATTGCTCTTCATTTTCCTTCAGATTAGTTCATCAATCAAGGCTTTCCTGGCATCTGGCTCTCAATTTTACATCAGGGTTGATTTCTGATTCTTGTCTCCCTTATGTTTTCCATCCATTCTATGTGTTTTCCTAACTTTCTGCTTTTGTTCATGTGGCCCTCTTTGCCTGGAAAGCCATCCTCTTCCATATTAGCCAGGGCATAAGTGCTGTAATAAACCACCCCAACATTTTAGGGACTTCATACAATAAAAGTTCATTGTTTGCTTTTATCACACTTCTTGCAATTGGTAGTGGGAGAGGGGGTTGACTACGTGCAGATTTTTAGGTAGCCAGACTTTTTTATTTTATAACACTAATATCCTTGACTTGCGGCCTCTAGGGTTGTCAAAAAAGAAGAAAAGATAGGAAAGTCTAAAGACTTTAGGGGAAAGTCTAAAGGGAGACTGACTTTAGCGGCCAGGGCTGGAAGTAGCCAACATTCTTTTGACCCACGTTCCATGGGTCATAACTAGTCACATGATCCCAGGTGGCCTTTCTTGGCTAGATTGAGGAGGCTGGAAAATATGTTTTTCCTTTGTGCTCAGGAGGAAAAAGAAATAATCGGTGATCATATAGCACTGACTCTGCCATATCTGCCATCTCCATCTGGTAAAACACTCCCAAAAGAATGCGATTTTCCATATTCTCATTTTAAAAATTTGATTTGTAGAGTGAATTTTCTGTGTGTTTGTTTTATTCTCCTTTAAGTGTAAATACACATTTATTGAATTCCACAGACACAAAGGTGAACATGACCTGCTCACTGCTTACAAGAACTCACTGTCGTGGGAGAGACATAGACACAAACAACCATAATCTTATGTAAAAGGCACAGCTATAAAGGTACTTACAAATTGCTAATAAAGTAGAGGAAATAGTTTCTTGATGGTGGGGACTATAACTTGTCTGTGTGTCTCCACAAGTACAAGGAATGTATAGGGGAGTCTTGCACATGCTAAACACTTAATTCTAGGGCTTCCCTGGTGGCGCAGTGGTTGAGAGTCCGCCTGCCGATGCAGGGGACATGGGTTCGTGCCCTGGTCCGGGAAGATCCCACATGCCGTGGAGCGGCTGGGCCCCTGGACCATGGCCGCTGAGCCTGCGCATCCGGAGCCTGTGCTCCGCAACGGGAGAGGCCACAACAGTGAGAGGCCCGCGTATCACAAAAAAACAAAAACAACAAAAACAAAAAAAACACTTAATTCTATTTGATGAGTGAATACCAATAAGTAAGTGAGCTAAAAAGGAAAGGATGAATACATCTGAGATATATAGAGGTAGAGTGTAGAGGGACCTGTGCAGAAAGGGGTTTTGTTTTTTCATAATTAAATATCAAACAAAAAATATACAAAAAGTTTAAATGACAGTTTTAGGCATGTACGAAGGTAAATTGTTGAAAAGTCCTAAAGAACATTGGCAAAGTGCTTCCATCTGTAATTTATGAAGAGGGTAAATATTTGAAGAGGTAAAATGCTCTTCACAAAATTGTACTTTTATGAGTACAATTTCTGTGAGTACAAGATTATACTTTTTATGATTTTGACCTCATACACAACATATTTAGTTATAATACTCAACTTCAAACGGCAGAGGGATTTAACAACTTAAAAAAATTATAACTAATCACCATGATGCAATGAAATGTAGTTTTTGCCTGGAAGTTCTGCCTCCTGTGTGAAATTTTAGGAGAGAGAGTTCTGGTCTCTCATTTGTCTACCAAAAGCTTTCATCCAACTGTGAGTTGACTATTACTACTAGATACTCTTGAGGAACATTAAAAAAAAGTAGCCTGCTCCCATATCAGATTTCATAAATCAATCACTGGAAGGTAGAGCCCTAATTGAGAGCCAGTGGTTTACAGCACCCACCTTCTGAAAATGCTGTCTTTCTATATTAGCTTCTTACTGCTGGTATAAGAAATTGCCACAAATTTAGTGGCTTAGAACAACAGAAATTTATTACCTTACAGTTCTGGAAATTAGGAGTCTGAAATAAGTTTCATTGGGCTAAAGTCAAAGGTGTTGGAAGGCCTGTGTTCCTTCTAGAGCCTCTAGGGAAGGATCTGTTTCCTTGCCTTTTTATTTTTTTTTTTTACTTTTTTGTTGGAGTGTAGTTGCTTTACAATGTTGTGTTAGTTTCCACTGTACAGCAAAGTGAATCTGCTATACGTATTGATATAGCCCCTCTTTTTTGGATTTCCTTCCCATTTAGGTCACCACAGAGCACTGAGTAGAGTTCCCTGTGCTATACAGTAGGTTCTCATTAGTTATTTATTTTATACATAGTATCAATAGTGTATATATGTCAATCCAAATCTCCCAATTCATCCCACCCCCACCTTTCCCCCTTGGTATCCACATGTTTGTCCTTTATGTCTGTGTCTCTATTTCTGCTTTGGAAATAAGATCATCTATACCAATTTGTTCAGATTCCTCAGATATGCGTTAATATATGATATTTGTTTTTCTATTTCTGACTTACTTCACTCTGTATGACAGCCTCTAGGTCCATCCATGTCTCTATAAATGACCTAATTTCATTCCTTTTTATGGCTGATTAATATTCCACTGTATATATGTACCACATCTTCTTTATCCATTCCTCTGCTGGTGGACATTTAGGTTGTTTCCATATCCTGGCTATTGTAAATAGTGCTGCAATGAACATTGGGGTGCATGTATATTTTTGAATTATGGTTTTCTCTGGGTATATGCCCAGTAGTGGGATTGCTGGGTCACATGGTAGTTCTATTTTTACTTTTTTAAGGAACCTCCATACTCTTCTCCACAGTGGCTGTATCAATTTACATTCCCACCAACAGTGCAAGAGGGTTCCCTTTTCTCCACACCCTCTCCAGCATTAATTGTTTGTAGATTTTGTGATGGCCATTCTGACCAGTGTTAGGTGGTATCTCATTGTAGTTTTGATTTGCATTTCTCTAATAATTAGTGATGTTGAGCATTTTTTTCATGTGTTTGTTGGCCATCTGTATGTCTTCTTTGGAGAAATGTCTATTTAGGTCTTCTGCACATTTTTTTTTTTTTTTTTGCAGTATGCGGGTCTCTCACTGTTGTGGCCTCTTCTGCTGTGGAGCACAGGCTCTGACACGCAGGTTCAGCAGCCGTGGCCCACGGGCCCAGCCGCTCCGCAGCATGTGGGATCCTCCCAGACCGGGGCACGAATCCGTGTCCCCTGCATTGGCAGGCGGAGTCTCAACCACTGTGCCACCAGGGAAGCCCTCTGCACATTTTTTGATTGGGTTGTTTGTTTTTTTGATCTTGAGCTGCACAAGCTGTTTGTATATTTAAGAGATTAATCCTTTGTTAGTTGCTTCATTTATAAATATTTTCTCCCATTCTGAGAGTTGTCTTTTCATCTTGTTATGATTTACTTTGCTGTGCAAAAGCTTTTAAGTTTCATTAGGTCCCATTTGTTTATTTTTGTTTTTATTATCATTACTCTAGGAGATGGGTCAAAAAAGGTCTTGCTGCGATTTATCGCAGAGTGTTCTGCCTGTGTTTTCCTCTAAGAGTTTTATAGTGTCTGGCCTTATATTTAGGCCTTTAATCCATTTTGAGTTTATTTTTCCGTATGGTGTTAGGGAGTGTTCTAATTTCATTCTTTTATATGTAGCTGTCCAGTCTTCCCAGCACCACTTATTGAAGAGGCTGTCTTTTCTCATTGCATATTCTTGCCTCCTTTGTCATAGATTAGTTGGCCATAGGTGCATGGGTTTATCTCTGGGCTTTCTATTCTGTTCCATTGGTCTATATTTCTCTGTTTGCGCAAGTACCATACTGTCTTGATTACTGTAGACCTGTAGTAAAGTCTGAAGTCAGGGAGTCTGATTCCTCCAGCTCCATTTTTTTTTTTCTCTCAACATTGCTTTTGCTATTTGAGGTCTTTTGTGCTTCCATACAAATTGTAACATTTTTTGTTCTAGTTCTGTGAAAAACGCCAATGGTAAATTGATAGGGATTCCATTGAATCTGTAGATTGCTTTGAGTATTAGAGTCATTTTCACAATATTGATTCTTCCAATCTAAGAAAATGATATATCTCTTCATCTGTTTATGTCATCTTTGATTTCTTTCATCAGTATCTTATAGTTTTTGAAGTACAGGTCTTTTCCCTCCTTAGGTAGGTTTATTCCTAGATATTTTATTCTTTTTGTTGCAGTGGTAAATGGGGTTGTTTCCTTAATTTCTCATTCTGATCTTTTGTTGTTAATGTGTATAGGAATGCAAGAGATTTCTGCGCATTAATTTTTTATCCTGTGACTTTACTAATTAATTGATTAGCTCTAGTAGTTTTCTGGTGGCATCTTTAGGATTCTCTATGTATAGTATCATGTCATCTGCAAACAGTGACAATTTTACTTCTTCTTTTCTGATTTGGATTCCTTTTATTTCTTTTTCTTCTCTGATTGCCATAGCTAGGACCTCCTATACTATGTTGAATAATAGCGGCAAGAGTGGGCACCCTTGTCTTATTCCTGATTTTAGAGGAAATGTTTTCAGTTTTTTACCATTGAGAATAATGTTTGCTGTGGGCTTGTCATTATTATGTTGAGGTAGGTTCCCTCTGTGCGCACTTTCTGGAGAGTTTTTATCATAAATGGGCGTTGAATTTTGTCAAAAGCTTTTTCTGCATCAGTTGAGATGATCATATGGTTTTTATTCTTCAGTTTGTTAATACGGTGTATCACATTGATTTATGGATATTGAAGAATCCTTGCATCCCTGGGATAAATCCCACTTGATCATGGTATATGATCCTTTGAATATGCTGTTGGATTCTGTTTGCTAGTATTTTGTTTAGGATTTTTACATCTATGTTTATCAGTAATATTGGCCTATAATTTTCTTTTTTTCTGATATCTTTTTCTGGTTTTGGTATCAGGGTGATGGTGGCCTCGTAGAATGAGTTTGGGAGTGTTCCTCCCTCTGCAATTTTTTGGAAGAGTTTGAGAAAGATAGGTGTTAGCTCTTCTCTAAATATTTGATAGAATTCGCCTGTGAAGCCATCTGGTCTTGGACTTTTGTTTGCTGGAAGATTTTTAACCACATTTGCAATTTCATTGCTTGTGATTCATCTGTTCATATTTTCTATTCCTTCCTGGGTCAGTTCTGGAAGGTTGTACGTTTCTAAGAATTGGTCCATTTCTTCCAGGTTGTCCATTTCATTGGCATATAGTTGCTTGTAGTAGTCTATTAGGATCCTTTGTATTTTTGAGGTGTCAATTGTAACTTCTCCTTTTTCATTTCTAATTTTATTGATTTGAGTTCTCTCCCTTTTTTTCTTGATGAGTCTGGCTAAAGGTTTATCAGTTTTGTTTATCTTCTCAAAGAACCAGCTTTTAGCCTTATTGATCTTTTCTATTGTTTTTTTTTTTCTATTTCATTTATTTCTGCTCTGATCTTTATGAGTTCTTTCCTTCTACCAACTTTGGGTTTTGTTTGTTCTTCTTTCTCTAGTTGCTTTAGGTGTAAGGTTAGGTTGTTTATTTTAGATTTTTCTTGTTTCTTGAGGTAGGATTGTATTGCTATAAACTTCCCTCTTAGAACTGCTTTTGCTGCATTCCATAGGTTTTTGTTGTCATTTGTTTCTAGGTATTTTTTAATTTCTCCTTTGATTTCTTTAGTGATCTCTTGGTTATTTAGTAGCATACTGTTTAGCCTCCATGTGGTTGTGTTTTTTACAGTTTTTTTTCCTGTAATTGATTTCTAATCTCATTCCGTTGTGGTCAGAAAAGATGCTTGATATGATTTCAACTTTCTTAAATTTTCCAAGGCTTGATTTGTGACCCAAGATGTGATCTATCCTGGAGAATGTTCCATGAGCACTTGAGAAGAATGTGTATCCTGTTGTTTTTGGATGGAATGTCCTATAAGTATCAATTAAGTCTATGTGGTCTAATGTGTCATTTGAGGTTTGTGTTTCCTAATTAATTTTCTGTCTGGATGACCTATCCTTTGGTGTAAGTGGAGTGTTAAAGTCCCCCAACATTATTGTGTTACTGTTGATTTCCCCTTTTATGGCTGTTAGCATTTGCCTTATGTGTTGTGGTGCTCCTATGTTGGGTGCATAAATATTTACAATTGTTATATCTTCTTCTTGCATTGATCTCTTGATCTTATGCAGTGTCCCTCCTTGTCTCTTGTGACAGTCTTTATTCTAAAGTCTGCTACTTTTAGAATTGCTACTCCAGCTTTCTTTTGATCTACATTTGTATGGAATATCTTTTTCCATCCCCTCACTTTCAGTCTGTATGTGTCCCTAGGTCTGAAGTGGTTTTCTTGTAGACAACATATATACCGGTCTTGTTTTTGTATTCATTCGGCCAGTCTGTGTCTTTTGGTTGGAGCATTTAATCCATTTACATTTAAGGTAATTATCAATATGTATGTTCCTACTGCCATTTTATTAATTGTTTTGGGTTTGTTTATGTAGGTCTTTTTCTTCTCTGTGTTTCCTGCCTAGAGACGTTCTTTTAGCATTTGTTGCAAAGCTAGTCTGGTGGTGCTGAATTGTCTTAGCTTTTGCTTGTCTGTAAAAGATTTTGATTTCTCCTTCAAATCTGAATGAGATCCTTGCTGGGTAGAGTAATCTTGGTTGTAGGTTTTTCCTTTTCATCACTTTCAATATATCCTGCCACTCCTTCCTGGCCTGTAAAGTTTCTGCTGAAAGATCAGCTGCTAACCTTATGGGGATTCCCTTGTACATTATTTGTTGTTTTTCCCTTGCTGCTTTTAATATTTTTTCTTTGTATTTAATTTTTCATAGTTTGATTAATATGTGTCTTGGCATGTTTCTCCCTGGATTTATCCTGTATGGGACTCTCTGCACTTGCTGGAGTTGATTATTTCCTTTCCCATATTAGGGAAGTTTTTAACTATAATCTCTTCAAATATTTTCTCAGTCCCTTTCTTTGTCTCCTCTTCTTCTGGGACCCCTATAATTTGAATGTTGGTGCATTTAATGTTGTCCCAGAAGTCCCTGAGATTGTCCTCAATTCTTTTCATTCTTTTTTTCTTTATTCTGCTCTGCAGTAGTTATTTCCACTATTTTATCTTCCAGGTCACTTATCTGTTCTTCTGCCGCAGTTATTCTACTATTGATTCCTTCTAGAGAAGTTTTAATTTCATTTATTGGGTTGTTCATCATTGTTTGCTCGTTAGTTCTTCTAGGTCCTTGTTAAACGTTTCTTGTATTTTCTCCATTCTATTTCCGAGATTTTGGATCATCTTTAGTATCATTATTCTGAATTCTTTTTCAGGTAGACTGCCTATTTCCTCTTCATTTGTTTGGTCTGGTGGGTTTTTACCTTGCTCCTTCATCTGCTGTGTGTTTCTCTGTCTTCTCATTTTGCTTAACTTACTGTGTTTGGGGTCTCTTTTCTGC
Source organism: Delphinapterus leucas (assembly GCF_059928025.1). Lineage (NCBI taxonomy): Eukaryota > Metazoa > Chordata > Mammalia > Artiodactyla > Monodontidae > Delphinapterus > Delphinapterus leucas. The sequence continues at coordinate 26,824,714 of NC_143136.1, read as the reverse complement.
AGGCTGCAGGTTCATAGTTCCTGTTGTTTTTGGTGTGTGCCCCCCATGGGTAAGGTTGGTTCAGTGGGTTGTGTAGGCTTCCTGGTGGAAGGGACTGGTGCCTGCATTCTTGTGGGTGGAGCTGGATCTTTTCCCTCTGATGGGCAGGGCTGCATCCGGTGGAGTGTTTTGGGGTGTCTGTGGGCTTAGTATGATTTTAGGCAGCCTGTCTGCTGATAGGTGGATTTGTGTTCCTGTTTTGCTTGTTGTTTGGCATGGGACGTTTAGCACTGGAGCCTGCAGGTAGTTGGGTGGAGCCCGGTCTTGGAGTTGAGATGGAGACCTCCAGGAGAGCTGTCACCCAATTATTATTCCCTGGGGCCAAGAATTCTCTGGTGTTCCAGGTTTTGGACTCAGCTCTCGCACCCCAGAGCCTCAGGCCTGATCCCCAGACTAGGAACCAAGACACTGCAAGCCACACAGTTCAGCAGAAAAGGGGTGGAGGGGGGGAAGAAAAGAAAAAAGAAAAGAAAAGGGCAGGAAGAAAACAAATGAAAACAGACAGACATACAAAATCCAAGAGAAATGGCAAAGACAAAAGCAAGCAGACAGCAACAATTAAAAACAAGCAAACCAAACAAATGAACATACAAAAGCCCAGACAAATGCTAAAAGCAAAACCAAACAAATGAAACCAAAAAAACCCACAACACACACACACACATACAAAATAAGAAACAAAAACAAAAACAGAGAAAACAAAAAACAAGAGAACAACCAAAGAAAAGAATCCTAAAATGAAATCAAACAATTAAAAACAACACTAACAAAAACAAAAAATAAAATTAAAGCAGAATGCAAACTGAAGGAAAAAGCAAAAAAATCCAAAGTCACCAAAATGATTTAAAAAGATAAAAAAGAACAAATAGAACAAAGGAAAAAAGATAAAAACTAAATAGAACAAAGAAAAAAAAACAAGGAAAAACACAGAACAACAAAAAAGAAACATAGAAATAGAAATATAAAAAATAAAAAATATTAAAAATGAAAAAACTAAATAAAAATAGAAACAAATAATGATAATAAAAAAATAACAGAATAAAACAAAACATTAAAAAATAGTAATGTTTACATTTTCCTGGAGTCTCAGCTGTCAGTGTCCTTGCCCCCACCACGAGTCACAGCCAACCTCTGCCTCCCCAGGAGGCCCTCCAAAACCTCTAGGTAGGTCTCTGGTCCCTCTGTGGGGGCAGCTCAGACTCTGACCTGGCCCAATTCCTGCGTGTACTAGTCCCCAAAGTCCAAAGCTGCTAGAGCTAGACCGGTTTCAGTTTTGGGAACACTTGCTGTCCATTCAGATATTCCATAAATGCAGGATTTACCAAGCCGATCATGGGAATTTAATCTGTCATTCGTGCAGCTGCACAGAAAGATTTTTGTTCATCTTCCTTAGTCACCTTCCACTGCAGCTCAGCTGTGGTTTTAGCCCCACCTCTGAGTGTGGGCCACCCACAGGAGTCTGCTCCTGAAGCTGCCCTGGAGCACTCAGGTGTGCCCCTGTGAGGACAGGGCACAGAGGTGGCATGGCTGCTTGTGTCATGGGGGCCCTGGTGGCGACAGGTGCACAGGAAAGCTGGTGGCCACAGATGCAGAGATCCAGCCCTAGTGGGAGCTTTTCCTAGCACCTGGAGGCAGGTGCGAGAAGATCAGCCTTGGTGGGGGCTTTTTTTAGTGCCTGGTGGCAGGCGTGTGAAAGCCAGCGTTGTTGTGGGCTTTTCCTAGTGCCTGGCGAGACAAGGGCCGGTGCGTGGGGGGAGAGAGGCTGCAATGGTGGCCCCACCCCCTGCACATCACTCAACAGTGGCTTCTGTGGCAGTATGGGTTTCCTTCACAAGCATTCCTGGTTGCAGATTTCCTCCCTCCCAACCCTTCAGGCTGTCTCCTTGCAGCCAACAGCAGTCCTCCCCCCGGGTTTGCTCTCCAATCCCCACATTCCAGCTCTCAGCCCCTGTGTGCACCAGCACACACGTCCCAGTCTGGGGCATGCAGGGCTGTGGCATGGACCATCTGTGTAGGTCTCACTCTGTCCTGTCTGCTACAGACTGGCTGTTTCACCCTCCTCTGATAGCCTCAGATGTTCCCCTTCTGTCTCAAGTGATTTCCCCATCATCTGTCCCTGCCTACAACCAATTATTCAGAGGAAACTGGAATAAGCTATCTGATCAGAATTCACCCAGACTGGGAAGATGCTCAGATTTCCCTTAAATTGGGTTGATTAACCTGACTGAGGCTCATGAAACAGACTGTTCTCCATCAGAAAATGCCTGTGGTACTGCACACAATTCCTTTTCTCCAAGTTCCAATAGCTCATTGTCAGAAGATTTCTGGCACAGCATCAAAACCAAATTGCCCTGCTCAACTTTGAGCGCTCGGGAGATGAAGCATTCCTCAGAGTCCCTGGCAGAGCAGCAACCTCCAAAGTGCTGGCGTGATGAGTTATTGGCTCCTGTGACTCCAACTCCAAAAGCCTGTCGAGGGGCAGAAAAGCCCCCCAGAAGGGCACTTCTCCACACCAGCCTGCAGAACCCCTGAGACCCTTCCTTGCCTTTTTCATCTTCTAAAGGTGGCCTGCATTTCTTGGCTGATGGCCCCTTCTTCAATCACTCCAACCTCTGCTTCTGTCTTCACATCTGTTAATGACTCTGATCTGCCTACCTCTCTCTTATAAGGACCTTTATGATTACGTTCACCCACCTGGAATCCAGAACCCACAATCCTTAATTTAATCATGTCATCAAGGTCCCTCGTAAATCATGTAAATCAACATATTCACAGGTTCTCTGAATTAGGACATAGACATATTAGGAAAGCTATTATTTAGCCTACCACATTTTCCTCATGTATAACTTTTAAAATATGAAGTTTAATTTAGATTTTGGGGAATAAATGAGAAATGCATGTGAATAAAATATTTAGCATAGGCTCTGACACAATCAGTAGCAAAGGAATGCTAGCTATTGCACTTTTAATATATGCTTTTTAATAGAATTTTGATGAGTGCAGCATCCTCTTGTCTTATTCACTGCCACGTTTGTCTTGCGTATGGTAAGTGTTCAATGAATAAAGTTATTACATGAGTGAATGAATATGGATTATCTACAGTGGGTGCATATTAACTTTTCCTTATAGGCCATTTTTTCCTTATATTCTATAATCATATGAGCCATATATATATATATCATATATATTTATATATATATACATACATACATATATGTATTTTTCTGTTTCTCTGGAGAATCCTGACTAATACATATTGAAAATTTAGAATTCTGTTGGAATCCTGGTGGTACTTTCTTCATTTATGGTCACTTGGAACTTAACTAATGAGCTGGCCAGGCTAAGAGTGTGCCCTCTTATTTCATACGCCCCACTTGTATGGTCTTTCTTTTGACTTCAATCAAGAGTAAAGCAGCTATCTACGAAACAGACTCACAGACATAGAGAACAGACTTGTGGTTGTCAAGGGGGAGAGGGGTGGGGGAGGGATGGATTGGGAGTTAGGAATTAGCAGATGCACACTATTATATGTAGAATGGATAAACAAGGTCCTACTGTATAGCATAGGGACCTATATTCAATATCCTATAATAAACCATAATGGAAAAGAATATGAAAAATAATGTATATATATGTATAACAGAATCACTTTGCTGTACAGCAGAAATTAACACAACACTGTAAATCCACTATACTTGACAAAAATAAATTAAACAAAAGGGAGTAAAGCAGCAGTTAGAACTGTAGAAAGCAAGTAACATAAGTTTTGTTTCTGAATACGAACCTAGAGAATTCCTGTTTTGAAAGCTGTCAGGCTTATAAAGATTAAGGTTAAGTAGTTCAATTCCCTGAAACATATATTTAGGGAGGGTGGATGATTTTGAAACCCATTCATGTGTAATTCAGTTTTCCTGTTCCATCTAGAATCACTGCAATTATACCATTGGTCTATTTTTTTTTGTTTTTGTGTGGCCATGCTGTGCAGCATGTGGGATCTTAGTTCCCTAACCAGGGATCGAACCCGTGCCCCCTGCAGTGGAAGCTTGGAGTCTTAACCACTAGACCTCCAGAGAAGTCCCATCAATGGTCTAATTACTGATATTAACAGGAAAGTGGCATTAAATATGACAGCTCTAAATGTCTAAATTTGTAAATGAGGAAGCACAGTCACGTATTGGTTAGTACTTTAGTTCGGAGAGAACTTCCTTGTTGTTTATGGCTCTTAATTCACTCACAAGTGGGGAAATTAGGAGGCTAGAGGAGTGGAGGCTTATTCACTTTTTCCTCATACCCCCCAGCCAATGCTAAATACATGCTCATTAGGATTCTGTGATATAGTACTGTCTCTATTACTTCCCCCCATTTTTCCTTCTTACCTACCCCATTAGTTTTGAGGAGTGAATTCTTAATGTATATACTATTTCTTGGCTAAAGTAAAAAGATGTATGAGACCTCAAAATGAAGTAGCAGATTTTTTTTTGTTTTGTGGATCATCTCTATCTTTCAGGTAGAAAGAAGGGCAGGTGCAAAGCCTGGAAGGAAGTCCTGGAAGGAGAACAGGTTGAAAGTTTGGCATGTTTGCAGTGTACTGTAGCAAGTGAGTGTGAGAGTGGCCTGAGACGTGGGGATGGGAGGGAGGCATGCATGTGGGGCCAGGCCATGCAGGGTGCGGGAGCCCAGGATAAAGATTTGCGATTTCCTTTTAGCATTGAAAAGAAGCCACGAAGGGGTTGTAAGCAGCGAAGTGGGATGATTATTTACGTTTGTGGAGAAGAGATTGGTGAGTGGTTCTATGGAGCCCAGTTAGGAGGTTACTGTGCTTTCTAGGTGAGAGATGTGGTCCCTGGAAACAGATGTGGTAGTGGAGATGGAAGGAAGTGAATATATTCTCAATACATATATATTTTGAGATAGAATAGATAGGGCTTCCCAACTGTCTTAGTCCATTCATGTTGCTGTAACAAAATACCATAGACTGAGTAGCTTATACACAGCAGAAATTTATTTCTCACAGTTCTGGAGGTTGGAAATCCAAGATCAGGTTGCCAGCATGGCCAGGTGAGGTCTTTCTTCCAGGTTGTAGACTTCTCATTGCATCCTCACATGGTGGAAGGGATGAGTGATCTTTCTGGAGCCTCTATTATGAAGGCACTAAGCCCATTCATGAGGGTTCCACCCTCATGACCGAAGTACCTCCCAAATGCCCCACCTCCTAATACCATCACATTGGGCATTAGGATTTCAACATATGAATTGTGGATGGGGGACATGAACATTTAGACCATAGCATCAACAGATTGGATGTGGGAGTAACAATTTCACCTGAATATTGATAGAAGATATGGCTCATTAGCGGGTTGGAAATACGGTCACTTCACAGTAATGAAGTAGTATATGGAAAAGTCTGTCATTTTTGAGACTGGTTCAATGAATCATTCTACTCTTTTAAATAACATGTGACATTATTTAAACAACAGCTACAGGGATTAGCATTCGCTTCACACGGGAAGGAGACCATTCTCTTGTGTTATAAACTCCCCAGGGATTTAATGCAGGGATGGTAGATATAAACGACAGAGTAAGGAGGGAGGGAATCTGGGGCGAGACTGCATGAGCCAGTAGGTCAGTCCAGAAGTCCAGCTTTTTCATGAAGTCATACAGGCACCCAGTAGAGTAAAGTGATTGCTGCCTATGAACCTAGGGCTAATGGGTGGGGTGACGGTCTCATTACAGAAAAACATATATCTTTTTAAAATATTGCCTAAGTGTAAGCAATTTAGAGAACAATTTCAGATGGAGGTATTTAGGATCTTCTAGAGATTAGATCACCTGAAGACTTTAATTTTGGGACAGAGAATTGTGTGAAGGAAGTTTATGGGGGAATGCCCTTGGGATTCACACTCCAGGAGTATTCAGTGCAATTCCCCACTGGGGCTTGCCATGAACTCCACATGGCGTCTTTTCTCAAAACTGAAACTTCTAATAACATTCGATCTGCTAAGTCATATAGCCTAAGTGGCAGAGCTGCTTGCACCACAGCCTGGACCTACTGCAGAGCCTTTTTCTCTAGCCTCTCAGAGTTGGCAGCTATTTTGGTCACTGGTATATGGGTCAGAACAGTATTGCTGGGTATGGAATGCACTGTCTCTTTGGAGAGTTTTATCTCTCACCCTCTGGGACATATGTGTTTTACTTGCCATTTCTTGCTCATCTGACTGATTAACATTCTGTCATTTTTATAGAGTAAAGCGCAGTGTGGAATATCCATTGTCTAAGTCCCTTCAGACTCTCTTATGATAGAGAAGAGAGACTTAACATAGCCTTGAGGTAAGACCAAAAATGTGTACTATTCTGTTCCAAGAGAAAGAAAACCGTTGATTATCGTCCTGGATAGGAATGAAAAACAGTACATTGGCCAGATCATTGGCTGTGTACAATACATCTGAGGCTACTGCAATGTGCCAAGTTTGTGGTAGTTCACTGTCATTCTCTAGCATTCTTCTGAATTTTGTAGGGGCCAAACTGGCAAATTAAATGGAGATATGCCTGGGACTGTCAGTGGCAAAGACCATTAACAATTAAATAAAAGCTGGGTAATAAAATAAAGTCTAACCTTTTTTCTTTTCTTTGGTGCTTAGTCTAGTTTCACTCGCTCATAGGGGGATACATGCAGAGGCCTTGCAGCCAGCACTTCAGCCCAGAGATCCTTGTGTGAAATGGCTACACCAATGACACCTAAGCTGGGCAGGCCACTGGGCTTGACAATGCAATTTCAAATGAAGACAGGGCTTCCATGGTGGTGCAGTGGTTAAGGATCCACCTGCCAATGCAGGGGACATGGGTTCAGGCCCTGGTCCAGGAGGATCCCACATGCCGCAGAGCAACTGAGCCCATGTGCCACAACTACTGAGCCTGCGCTCTACAGCCCACGAGCCACAACTACTGAGCTCACGGCCCACAACTACTGATCCCGCGCGCCTAGAGCCTGTGCTCTGCAACAAGAGAAGCCACCGCAATGAGAAGCCCATGCACTGCAACGAAGAGTAGGCCCTGCTCGCTGCAACTAGAGAAAGCCTGCGCGTAGCAACAAAGACCCAACGCAGCCAAAAATAAATAAAATAAATAAATTTGTGAAAACAAAATAGAAAAAATAAAATGAAGACAGCGGGCGTGTGCAGAGACACTGTCCCCGGCACTTCGATCTGGAACGTGAGCAGTGCAGCCCCGCCCACCCCGCAAGAACCCCGTCCCCTCCCTGCTGACAAGATCCCTGTGAAGCAGCCCTGTCAAGGGCCTTCTGGGGGAGAGTGAGTCCTCTTGAGCAGCGGTCTCCAACCTTTTTGGCACCAGGGACCAGATTCATGGAAGACAATTCTTCCACAGACGGGGGGGTGGGGGGGTGAGGGGGGATGGTTCAGGCAGTAATGTGGCGATGGGGAGTGATGGGCAGCGGCAGATGAAGCTTCGCTCGCTCGCCCGCCACTCACCTCCTGCTGTGTGGCCCGGTTCCTAACAGGCTGAGGGCCGGTACCGGTCCATGGCCCAGGGGTTGGGGACCCCTGCTCTAGAGCATGAGCGCACACCTGTCCATTCTCTGATCAAAGAACGAAGGTTTCCTTTGCTTTTGAACCAAACTCCATCTCATTCTATTGGCTCGAATGACACTGGGAGGACGCTTGCTTGGGCCAGACTCGAAAGGGTCAGTAACAGGACCACTACTCTCACTCCCTTTAGGTCTTTAAAGGTGGCATGTCATTGCTCTGGACTGTATATTGTGTTTGATTTACTATCTTTGCTGGACCATGATGGGGCAATTTCAGAGGCTTCTACTTGGTATCCGCCACTATTGTAGGGTGAATTGTGTCTCTCTTCCCTCCAAAATCCATATTTCGAAGTCTTAATCTCTAGTACTTCAGAATGTTACCTTATTTGTAAATAGGGTCAATAGGGTCCTTGCTGATGTAATTAGTTAAGAATAGGTGGGTCCCTAATTCACTAAGACTGGTGTCCTTTTAAGAAGGGGAAATTTGGATGCAAAAACACTTCACACCATGTGAAGATGAAGGTAGAGTTCAAGGTGCTGCTTCTACAAGCCAGGGGACACCAAAGATTGCTAGCAAACCACCAGAAGTTAGACAGAGGTATGGGACAAGTCTTCTCTCTCAGCCCTCAGAAGGAACAAATCCTGGTGATACCTTGATCTTGGACTTCTAGCCTCCCGAACTGAGATGGTAAATTTCTCTTGCATGTGGTACTTTGTTAAAGTAGCCCTAGCAAATGAATACATCCCCCTAAACCATCTAAGTCTACAGGCTTAATATTTACTACTTCCCATGAATTCCACAAATGCCTCAGATTTTGTCCTTTGCAGTATACTCCCTTTAATCAATATTCCATCCTCGTTCACCACTCATGACATTTTAAACAATTGCACTGGTACAGCATGCCAGGGAATATTCATTCTTCTCCTACCTCCAGTGATGGGATCCTCATTGCCACTTGGATGGCATGGGATCCAGCTTCAAAATCTCATTTTACATTGTTTTTATAGTCTACACCTGGAACCAAAGGTCTTAGGTTGAATATCTTAGAAAAGATTTTGAGATGGAGATTAGCATGTAGGAGGTTTTTTGGGGTGCTTTTAGGATTAATACCTGTGAGGACTGAAGAAAATAAGATTGGGCAGAGGTAATCTGTAATACAGTTGCAACAAAGGCCTTAGCCAATCCCATGGGGAAATCTGCAGTGGAGACAACCTTTCAGAGT